>NW_028274815.1:3895000-4195000 GCF_037043125.1 Eumetopias jubatus
ATATTATAAAAATATCCACATACCCAAAGCAATCTACCAATTTAACACAATTCCCATCAAAATCCCAAAGGCATATTTTTACAGAAATAGAAAAAACAATTCTAAAATTCACATGGAACTACAAAAAAAAAAGAAAAGAAAAGAAAACCTGAATAGCCAACATCATCTTTAGAAAGAAAACTAACCCTGTAGGCATCACATGTCCTGATTTCAACATATATTAGAGAGCCACAGTAATTAAACAGGATGGTCCTGCCACAAAGACAGACATACAGACCCGGGAGAGAACAGAAGCATTTTCTGGGCTTTATACTAGTGGTTTGGCTGGTGGAATATCAAAGTGGTGTGGTTAGACAGAGAGAAGCATTCCCCAGTTTGGGTGTCCTTTTACAAACGGCTTCTCAACCTTTCCCTATGCTACAAAACGGGCACCAAATAAGATCTATGGTCTTGCAAATAAAACTTCTCTTTGTCACTACTTTTTCTTTTTTTTTTTTTTTTTCCCTTCAGTAAAGGAGCAAACATCACCTCACAATGCCAAGGGGAAATAGAAGATATCATTAGCACGAATAGCATGGATCTAGTGGACTGGCTTCCAGGAGGGCTGTGCGAGCTCCTGGCAGAGCTGGAGACACGCCCACGTCCACCGGCCCGAGCCATCTCCGCTTCACGCCGCTGGCTGCGGGTCCTGGACAGCAGACACGCTTCTCTTATGGTTTCAGGGGAGAAGAAGTCCTGCACCGAGATTTGCGGCCCCACCTGTGTTCACAAGCCAATGAGTCTCAGCGGAGACTCACTAAACAGAAAAGCTGCTGTTTCTGAAGGTCAAACTTGGATCCGACCACAGGCTCTGCAGGGCAGTGTTTGTGTGTAGCTCAGCCAGCCTGCTCATCCCGAAACAGAGCAGGTTTTTGAGAGATAATAGAAGACAACCGTCTGTTCTGTCCTGCCCTGTGAATGCCCGCGGAACATTCTGGGAAGTTTCTTAAGTGCAAAACAAAAATGCATGTCATAGTCTTATGGTTTGACTTTTAAAATCTTTATCATGTGTTCTATATTTTTCTAGTTTGCAAAGCACTTTGTTTTAAGTACAAAGTAGTGGGCTATGGAAGACTTTTTCTGGGGGCCACCTCCCCTGGCACACACCCAGCCCTTGCTGGCAGATTCGACTTCCCACGATAGACCTTGAACGGGGGCAGTGGGGGAACGTCCACATTTTCTCAGCCTTCGTTGGGCAAGAAAGTCTAAAAGCTGGAAGCTGGAAGGAATACTGGTGAGAGGGGTTTGGCTTTTGTTAATTCTTTGAGGGAGAGAAAGAGCGAGAGAGCAGACCCTTTCTGCCTTTGGAAAGGGTTTCATAGGATGGAGTGTCTGGAGAGTGTGGTCACTTTGCAGTCATGAGAACCGCGGCAGAACAAGGTGAGGGTGAAAGTCATGCTGAGAACGACAGGGAGAGCATTAGGAAGATGTGAGTCATGGCTGAAATCTGTAAGCAGTGTGCTAATTATCTCCACAACACCCCTGCCTCAAGGTATCTTTGGAGTTCTTAATTTTTTTAGGGCTAAGCCACTTCTGTTCAGATATTCTGTTCCGTACCACTGTATTAAAGAAAATGTCAAAAATTGTGTGCCAAAACCTTCGATCCCATTCCCCTAAAGAAGCTGGTGTTGTATCCTACTGAGTACATTTCAATAGTCAGACAACTCTATTCCTTCAAACAGGTATATTCATATACACAGGAACATGTGGATTTGTCTTTCCTTTATTTTTACAAAAACAGTGCCATACTACACACAACATTCCATAATTTGCCTTCTCAGTTTATACGACTATGCCATAAGGTCCATAGATACAGAGACAATCCATTTTCAGTTCCCACATACAATTTCATAGTATGAAGTTAATAAGGATGAACACGGGTCTGTTCAACCCTTTCCCTCTTCACAGACAGCACTTCAACAAGCATCCTTGACCACACGTCCTCACACCCTGCTGCACAAAGTCTGTGAGAGTTTCCCAGAATGGCATTGCAGAGTCCAAAAATATGTGTATTTTCCATTTCAGTGGTTACTGACTTTAAGGAGTTCATAGAGAATAAAGGGGAACCTCCTGATCTTCCTGAATTTTTTTGTTTCTCCATATTTTTGTGAAAACCATGGGCAGAATCAATCTTTTCTTATACTGTTTTCGCTGTCTCCTTGCAAACACCAGCGTGCAGTAACTATTAGAGCTGCAATCTGATGCCTGCCACAGAGCCATTGTCATCATGACTATCCCCTCTAGGTCAGCCACTGAAATAAGCATACCTTCAAAATTGGCAGTCGTCCTGTTGATATTTCCAAATTTTAAAATGCCCCGTGTTACACACAGCTCACCGCAGTGTCAAAACCCATTCTTCCCTGAGGACCTGTGGCTGCTCATGTACTAATGGATCGTCATGGAAAGAAGCCATCGTGTTGCCCCTCCCTTTAAAAAACCCTTGGCACACACCAAAATATATAATTTTGGAAGTGTGCCTAAGTATACTTCCCTGACATCCTCATGAGATTGATATGAGGAAAAATTGAGAAAACGTGTTTAGAAGCACATTGTGAATCATAACTCCAAATTGAAAAAGGATGCATTGCTTTTAATATTTTCTTTTTTAAAGAAATTATTTATTTATTTATCTGACAGAGAGAGAAAGGGGGAGAGAGAGAGAGTGCACAAGCAGGAGGAGCAAGAGAAGGAGGAGCAGGCTCCCTGGGGCCTAGGTTTGGGATCATGGGGCTCCAGGACCCCGGGATCATGACCTGAGCCGAAGGCAGACACGTAAGTGACTGAGCCACCCAGGTGCCCGCTTTTAGTATTTTCTCCTAAATCAATATATTGTTATATTGAGTACACAGAAATAACCCCTCAACAAATTAGATATATTTTAATAGTCTGAGATAAAAAAAAATATGATACTATTGGGCTATCCTCTTACCATGTTATTACATATGTGCTGGTTTTTAATCAACCATAACCCTCTAACTTTGATTTCTCTCAAAAAGTTTGTCCCACTGAACTTGATAGAGGACTTGAGGGATATGTTTGTCTTTGTCCCCAAAATGCTATTTCATAGAATGCAAGAGTGAATATCACAGCACCGATGTTCATAACCATCTTCCAAAACAGAATTCAGCAAAGGCACTTTAGGAAGGACTAAGCTAATAGCCTCGAAGTGCGTAACATCCTGGTGGGTGGGTCTGATGCAAGAGTAACCCAGACACTTGGAAAGGTAGAGGGACCTACCTCCAGAGAAGCCATTCAACCCATTTCACAAAACTTGTGTTTACAATGTGACAGTCAGAAGTTTTCAAGGAGCTGGTTGTCTCAGGCACATATTTGATACAAGGTAAATGTAAGGCAAGGTTGTAATCCGCCTAAATATCAATGTTCTTTGAACCCTGCTAATAAAAAGTCTACCTCACAGCCTGGTGGGGAGACAGAGAGAAGAGGACTTATTCTTGCCACTACTGTTTTAGCTGCTGTCACAGGGTAAGTACCCAGTAACACCATCCTAACCTCCTTAGCTTTTCCACATGATGCACAATTCATAAACCATTGTTTATTACTTGTTGTTGTGAGCATAACATGTTTTCAATCCACAACCCAGGAAAACATTGTAAGAACTGAATACCAGGGGCGCCTGGGTGGCTCAGTCGGTTAAGCATCTGCCTTTGGCTCAGGTCATGATCCCAGGGTCCTGGGATTGAGCCCTGCTCGGTGGGAAGCCTGCTTCTCCCTCTCCCTCTGCTGCTCCCCCTGCTTGTGATCTCTTTCTCTCTCTGCTTTCTATCTCTATCAAATTAATAAATAGAAAGAAAGAAAGAAAGAAAGAAAGAAAGAACGAAAGAAAGAAAGAAAGAAAGAAAGAAAGGAATGGATGCACCTTGAGCATCCCTGAGCGACCCCGCTTGGCACCATGCCGCCTCGTGCTGTGTCCGTTTGTCCTGCTGACTGCATGTTCCCTGGCTAGACTGTCCTCCCTCTGTGCACCCAGGCACTGAGTCAGTCAATAACTTTGTATTGATGTGACATTTATTCAATGTCACATCTGCACTGTGTCTCTTTGCCTGCTACATTCTTCCTAAAATCTGAATTCCATGATGTCCTATGTTCTCAGGATTAATGGTTTGCAGCATAAAATCATAGTGCAGTCTGCCGCACAGGCTCACATTTATCTGAACCTTATGTCCTTGTACGTTATTTCTCTCAGATAAATTTAGCCGTGTTCTCACCTTTTTTTTTTCTCTAAGCCTGTGTGAAGCTCAGTGTAGATTTTGTCCTCTATACATGGTGACACACATCCAAGAATTTCTCTGGAGGCAGCTAGGAATTGACCAAAAAATATGTATGGATCAATTTCAACAAATGGACCAAACAACTGTCCACTAGCTCTGTGGGTAATATAAGGCCAGAAAAATTATAAAGCTGAAAAGACTTTGTAAAAATAAGTATAAAAATAAATTGGAATCAGGGGGAAATTTCCAAACAGTGAAAACTATTTAACTAGGAAAACACTTCCCTAAAAGCAGGTGAAAGATACCATTTTTTGTAGATATTTTAAGGTACTTTAAAGGGTGCTTGTGAAAGCCTGAGCTGGTGAGCCAGCCCACCCATCCACATGGAAGAAGGGGAGTGGAGGCCACCGTGCGCCTCTTTCAGCGCCTGGTTTGGCTGGCTGGGCACGTTCTCATCCAAGCAGAGAGACGGCAAGGGTGATATTGTCTCCCTCTGTGTCCATTACGTAAGCAGAAAAAGGGTGGAGTGTGTGAATGGAGCAGGACGGTGATTACAGGAACTGAGAAAGGAAGCCCACATGACCAGAAGGGTAATCCACCGAGCGAAAGTTACTCTCGCTTCTCCAACAGAATTTCTCACTTAAAAAAAAAAGAAAAGAAAAGAAAAACTCCGTTCCTTGGTTTTAGGGTAGCAACTGTAAAGGGTGTGAGTGGACAGATTGCAAAATACCATCAGAACCTGTAACTTGACAGATGTCCACTATTTGACAAAGCTATAGTGCCCAAATTATTTTCAGATTACCCAGCACATCACAAGTAATAAAACAGAGTAATGACTCAAGCTCTGTTATTTATTCATCTTCCACTCAGTCTAAAAAGCCATAAACCTTGCACTGATGGATGTAAATCGTCTCAGACAATTAGTTCCAATTGTGTGATAGCACGTTTGAACTCTCTGCAGTTTAATAATCAGAAAGCCTTGGAACTCGGATGGGAGTCAAGTCAGGGTAAGAAAAGGGGGTGCTGCTTGAGAGGCAGATGCATAATGGCCAGAAGCTGCCAGGAGAAATCTCACCGCAAACAAATGTGATAATTTAAACAGAAGTGTCCAGTTCTTATGTGCACCATTGGTGGTAATAAAATCATTGCTTTAAGTAAGCATACGTGTTATTTCTTCCTCAAATGCTTACCCAAGATTCTTCCAGGAAGTAGAAATGCTGTTTGGAGAAGAAGCAGCTCCTGTTTATAGGTCCGTGTCTACATTCAACAGTCCTTCAGGTATGAAGTTGCATTATGATACTAAGTGTGGATATTTTCCACAGTTTTTTTTGCACTGGCCAAATCTAATAAATGCATAAAATGTCTAGGCTCATTTATGAGTAGCTTATATAGTCATAACATTTTAGATAAGGAGAGAATTTTAGATCTGGGTTATCCTAAGATTGTATTTTATAAATGCAGGATATAATGGCCTAAAGGAGTTTTAGAGTTGCCAGAGGTCACACCACTAGTAATGGCAGTGATTAGGATAAACCCACATTTAACCCCAGGCTAGCCTCTTTCCACCCAGATGCACTCACTGGTTGTTAAAAAATAAAATAAAGTGAATCCATAGATGCAATGGATTGGCCGTACTAGATACGTTAAAAAGAAGGACTTAGAGAAATAATCTGCCCGTGACAAATATTACAGCCACCTAGGGTCACAGGAACCCTAGGAGGTCATCCATTTAAACCCCCATTTTCTGAATAACCCATACATGGCCACACACCCACATACATTCTCAAACAGACACATGATACTCAACCCTCCACCTTGTACCTCCATGTCATGCATGAACCAGCTTATCCTGAGCATCTGAAATGAAGGGGAATTTATTTCCTCCTGAGAGACTGGTCCCATCTGAGAAGCTCTTACTATTAGAAAATTCATTTCATTGGGACAAAATCTTTCTCCCACTGGTCAGTGCACCAACCTCTGGGGTCTGTGAAAACATGGCTAACCCCATGCCTGTGTCAGCCTTCATAAATTTGAAGACAGCTCTTGTGAGTCCTTGAATCTTCCATTCTTCAAGGTAAACTTATAGGCCTTCTTCTTAGAGCCTGTTAACTCATCTCTGGACCTATTCCAGCTTTCTGGGTTGTGATTCTGTGAAGCCAGGAAGGAGTCTAAAATTCCGGGGGAGAATGCCTCCTGAAAAGTATGAAAGGACAATTCCCTCCATCCGGCTAGCCTCTAGATTATAAGAGTTTGCTTGCTTCAGTGTGACTGCCTCAAATAGATATCTAGTCATATAGATTTTTTTAAAATGTCTTTTTTGATTATGCCAGGATTATATATACTGATCATATATTTTATTTTATGTATTTATATATTATAAAATATTATGTATTTTGATTATGGTTCATATTATATAAATATACATAAATATAAATATACATAATGGAAATACACAAATGTGTGTATGTACATGTATATAGATAGATAGATAGATAGAGTTATGGACTTTTCTTTCCTTATCTTATTAAATACCCCAAATCATGTTGTCCCTACAAGTTTCTCTTTACAGTTTTATTCTAAACTAATATCGATGCATTAATAGCCTAGCTTAAGCATTAAAAAAATTGGGGTGCCTGGGTGGCTCAGTTGGTTAAGCATCCGACTCTTGATTTCAGCTCAGGTCATGATCTCAGGGTCCTGGGATAGAGCTCCATGTCAGGCTCCATGCTCAGTGGGGAGTCTGCTTGAGATTCCCTCTCCCTCTGCCCCTTCCTTCCTGTCCCTGCTGTGCACGCATGCACGCCTGCTCTCTCTCTCAAAACAAAAAAAAAAGAATTAAAAAAAATCAGGCATTTTTCTCTATGTGTATTATATTTAATAATGAATTGTAATTCATTCAAAAGTCTCACTTCTGTTTTGCTTTGGCAACTGACACACTGCAAAGTTTCAAATGCTGAGCTGTTTCTCTGTTCCTTTCCAGGAAAAATGAATAACCAAAAACTCGTTTTGATTGTGAGGCTCATCTTTGGCTGGGAAGAACTTGCCAGGAGAATTTTTGAGTCAAAAAGCAGGATCCAGCACAGGAGGCTCCTTCCTGAGCCCACCTTTCTTTCCTTTAACATATTTGTCGTTCCTGCCTTTATCAGGAGAGAACCCAAATGGCCACGTGGAATCAGAGCAGACAGTCTCTGGGGACCTGGCCCATCAGACTCAAGTCAAGCAAACGCTGGGGCGGCCTCAGAGCAGTTGTGATGATGGAAGGAGGAAACGGTGGGTGAGAGCTTTCACTTTGTGACTAGGGTTACTCAGATTAAGAGGAAACTCCAAGATCATCATCAGAAGAAAAAGAGCCCCTGAGAAAATGATTGCAGAGCTCATGGATGAACCAGGTGCACGAAAAGCAGAGCAAAAAAAGAGAAAGGAGTGATGAGAATCTGGTAAGAACAGCAGTTAGCAAAAGAGGCTGAGTCAACTTGCTGGTAATGATGTACGTAGTGAGTTCAACGTGTGAGTGTGCTCCGATGTGTATGTGCATGCGCGCGCGCGTACGCGTGTGTGTGTGTGTGTGTGTGTGTGTGAAGGAAGAGAGTCAGCCACTGGGCACCAGATCAGGAGCATGACAAGAATACATGAGATCTGGACACCTGTGTCTAGCGAGATAGCTGGAATTAGTTAAAATGCCTAAAGTAAACTACTTAGCGAGATGTAAAGTTGCGTCGCTCATGCTGTGATTTAATTATTCTTTGATAATTTCTTTGTCTCTGAAATGCCAGTCTGGGAACTCTACTTAGTAATTATCTAAAGTAATAATACCTGAACCCAGGTGAGCCTCACTGGCCATTACATCCAGCTGGTGGAAGTCAATCAGAGGCTGGGACAGAACTGGCACCATAGGCAAGCCTAAGGCACTGCCAGTTCACATGGTGAATTTTCTTTTTTTTTTTTTTTAATTTTTTTTATTCTTATGTTAATCACCATATATTACATCATTAGTTTTTGGTGCAGTGTTCCATGATTCATTGTTTGTTCATAACACCCAGTGCTCCATGCAGAACGTGCCCTCCTCAATACCCATCACCAGGCTAACCCATCCCCCTACCCCCCTCCCCTCTAGAACCCTCAGTTTGTTTTTCAGAGTCCATCATCTCTCATGGTTCGTCTCCCCCTCTGACATACTCCCCTTTTCTTCCTCTCCTGTTATCTTCTTCTTTTTCTTTTTTCTTAAAATATGTTGCGTTATTTGTTTCAGAAGTACAGAACTGTGATTCAACAGTCTTGCACAATTCACAGCGCTCACCGTAGCACATACCCTCCCCAATGTCTATCACCCAGCCACCCCATCCCTCCCACCCCCAACCACTCCAGTAACACTCAGTTTCTTTCCTGAGATTAAGAATTCCTCATATCAGTGAGGTCATGTGATACATGGCTTTCTCTGATTGACTTATTTCACTCAGCATGACACCCTCCAGTTCCATCCACGTCGTTGCAAATGGCAAGATCTCATTCCTTTTGATGGCTGCATAATATTCCATTGTGTATATATACCACATCTTCTTTATCCATTCAACTGTCGATGGACATCTTGGCTCTTTCCACAGTTTGGCTATTGTGGACATTGCTGCTATAAACATTGGGGTACACGTACCCCTTCGGGTCCCTACATTTGTATCTTTGTGGTAAATACCCAGTAGTGCAATTGCTGGATCGAACGGTAGCTCTAATTTCAACTGTTTCAGGAACCTCCATACTGTTTTCCAGAGGGGCTGCACCAGCTTGCATTCCCACCAACAGTGTAGGAGGGTTCCCCTTTCCCCACATCCCCGCCAACATCTGTCGTTCCCTGACTTGTTAATTTTAGCCATTCTGACGGGTGTGAGGTGGTATCTCATTGAGGTTTTGATTTGGATTTCCCTGATGCCGAGCGATGTTGAGCACTTTTTCATGTGCCTGTTGGCCATTTGGAGGTCTTCTTTGGAGAAATGTCTGTTCATGTCTTCTGCCCATTTCTTGATTGGATTATTTGTTCTTTGGGTGTTGAGTTTGATAAGTTCTTTATAGATTTTGGATACTAGCCCTTTATCTGATATGTCATTTGCAAATATTTTCTCCCATTCTGTCGGTTGTCTTTTGGTTTTGTGGACTGTTTCTTTTGCTGTGCAAAAGCTTTTTATCTTGATGAAATCCCAATAGTTCATTTTTGCCCTGGCTTCCCGTGCCTTTGGCGATGTTTCTAGGAAGAAGTTGCTGCGGCTAAGGTCGAAAGGTTGCTACCTGTGTTCTCCTTTAGGATTTTGATGGACTCCTGTCTCACGTTTAGGTCTTTCAACCATTTGGAGTCTATTTTTGTGTGTGGTGTAAGGAAATGGTCCAGTTTCATTCTTCTGCATGTGGCTGTCCAATTTTCCCAACACCATTTGTTGAAGAGACTGTCTGTTTTCCATTGGACATTCTTTCCTGCTTTGTCAAAGATAAGTTGACCATAGAGTTGAGGGTCCATTTCTGGGCTCTCGATTCTGTTCCATTGATCGATGTGTCTGTTTTTGTGCCAGTACCATACTGTCTTGATGATGACAGCTTTGTAATAGAGCTGGAAGTCCGGAATTGTGATGCCGCCAGCTTTGCTTTTCTTTTTCAGTATTCCTCTGGCTATTCTGGGTCTCTTCTGGTTCCATACAAATTTTAGGATTATTTGTTCCATTTCTTTGAAAAAAGTGGATGGTATTTTGATGGGGATTGCACTGAATGTGTAGATTGCTCTAGGTAGCATTGACATCTTCACAATGTTGATTCTCCCAATCCATGAGCATGGAACGTATTTCCATTTCTTTGTGTCTTCTTCAATTTCTTTCCTGAGTATTTTATAGTTTTCTGAGTACAGATCCTTTGCCTCTTTGGTTAGATTTATTCCTAGGTATCTAATGGTTTTGGGTGCAATTGTAAATGGGATCGACTCCTTGATTTGTCTCTCTTCTGTCTTGTTGTTGGTGTATAGGAATGCCACTGATGTCTGTGCATTGATTTTATATCCTGCTACTTTACTGAATTCCTGTATGAGTTCTAGCAGTTTTGGGGTGGAGTCTTTTGGGTTTTCCACATACAGTATCATATCATCTGCAAAGAGTGAGAGTTTGACTTCCTCTTTGCCGATTTGGATGCCTTTGATTTCTTTTTGTTGTCTGATTGCTGTGGCTAGGACTTCTAATACTATGTTGAATAGCAGTGGTGAGAGTGGACATCCCTGCCGCGTTCCTGACCTTAGGGGAAAAGCTCTCAGCCTTTCCCCATTGAGAATGATATTCGCTGTAGGTTTTTCATAGATGGCTTTTATGATATTGAGGTATGTACCCTCTATCCCTATACTCTGAAGAGTTTTGATCAAGAAAGGATGCTGTACTTTGTCAAATGCTTTTTCTGCATCTATTGAGAGGATCCTATGATTCTTGTTCTTTCTTTTGTTAATGTATTGTATCACGTTGATTGATTTGCGGATGTTGAACCAGCCTTGCAGCCCAGAAATAAATCCCACTTGGTCGTGGTGAATAATCCTTTTAATGTACTGTTGGATCCTATTGGCTAGTATTTTGGTGAGAATTTTTGCATCCATGTTCATCAAGGATATTGGTCTGTAATTCTCTTTTTTGATGGGGTCTTTGTCTGGTTTGGGGATCAAGGTAATGCTGGCCTCATAAAATGAGTTTGGAAATTTCCCTTCCATTTCTATTTTTTGGAACAGTTTCAGGAGAATAGGTATTAATTCTTCTTGAAATGTCTGATAGAATTCCCCTGGGAAGCCATCTGGTCCTGGGCTTTTGTTTCTTGGGAGATTTTTGATGACTGTTTCAATTTCCTTAGTGGTGATAGGTCTGTTCAGGTTTTCTATTTCTTCCTGGTTCAATTTTGGTAGTTGATACATCTCTAGGAATGCACCCATTTCTTCCAGGTTATCTAATTTGCTGGCATAGAGTTGTTCATAATATGTTCTTATAATTGTTTGTATTTCTTTGGTGTTGGTTGTGATCTCTCCTCTTTCATTCATGATTTTGTTGATTTGGGTCATTTCTCTTTTCTTTTTGATCAGTCTGGCCAGGGGTTTATCTATCTTGTTAATTCTTCCAAAGAACCAGCTCCTAGGTTCGTTGATCTGTTCTACTGTTCTTTTGGTTTCTATTTCATTGATTTCTGCTCTGATCTTTATGATTTCTCTTCTCCTGCTGGGTTTAGGCTTTCTTTGCTGTTCTTTCTCCAGCTCCTTTAGGTGTAGGGTTAGGTTGTGTATTTGAGACCTTTCTTGTTTCTTGAGAAAGGCTTGTATTGCTATATGCTTTCCTCTCAGGACTGCCTTTGCTGTATCCCAAAGATTTTGAACAGTTGTGTTTTCATTTTCATTGGTTTCCATGAATTTTTTTAATTCTTCTTTAATTTCTTGGTTGACCCATTCATTCTTTAGTAGGATGCTCTTTAGCCTCCATGTATTTGAGTTCTTTTCGACTTTCCTCTTGTGGTTGAGTTCTAGTTTCAAAGCATTGTGGTCTGAAAATATGCAGGGAATGATCCCAATCTTTTGGTACCGATTGAGACCTGATTTGTGACCTAGGATGTGATCAATTCTGGAGAATGTTCCATGGGCACTAGAGAAGAATGTGTATTCCTTTGCTTTGGGATGGAATGTTCTGAATATGTCTGTGAAGTCCATTTGGTCCAGTGTGTCATTTAAAGTCTTTATTTCCTTGTTGATCTTTTGCTTAGATGATCTGTCCATTTCAGTCAGGGGGGTGTTAAAGTCCCCCACTATTATTGTATTGTTGTCAATGTGTTTCTTTGCTTTTGTTATTAATTGCCTTATATAATTGGCTGCTCCCATGTTCGGGGCATAGATATTTACAATTGTTAGATCTTCTTGTTGGATAGACCCTTTAAGTAGGATAGAGTGTCCTTCCTCATCTCTTATTACAGTCTTTGTTTTAAAATCTAGTTTGTCTGATATCAGGATTGCCACCCCAGCTTTCTTTTGGTGTCCATTAGCATGGTAAATGGTTTTCCACCCCCTGACTTTCAATCTGGGGGTGTCTTTGGGTCTAAAATGAGTCTCTTGCAGACAGCATATTGATGGGTCTTGTTTTTTAATCCAATCTGATAGCCTGTGTCTTTTGATTGGGGCATTTAGCCCATTTACATTCAGGGTAACTATTGAAAGGTATGAATTTAGTGCCATTGTATTACCTGTAAGGTGACTGTTAACTGTCTGTTGTCTGTGTTCGTTTCTGTTCTTTGCTGCTTTTAGGTTCTCTCTTTGCTTAGAGGACCCCTCTCAATATTTCTTGGAGGGCTGGTTTCGTGTTTGCATATCCCTTTAGTTTTTGTTTGTTCTGGAAGCTTTTTATCTCTCCTTCTATTTTCAATGATAGCCTAGCTGGATATAGTATTCTTGGCTGCATATTTTTCTCGTTTAGTGCTCTGAAGATATCTTGCCAGTCCTTTCTGGCCTGCCAGGTCTCTGTGGATAGGTCTGTTGCCAGTCTAATGTTTCTACCATTGTAGGTTACATATCTCTTCTCCCGAGTTGCTTTCAGGATTTTCTCTTTGTCTCTGAGACTCGTAAGTTTTACTATTAGATGTCGGGGTGTTGACCTATTATTATTGATTTTGAGAGGGGTTCTCTGTGCCTCCTGGATTTTAATGCCTGTTTCCTTCCTCACATTAGGGAAGTTCTCTGCTATAATTTGCTCCAATATACCTTCTGCCCCCCTCTCTCTCTCTTCTTCTTCTGGGATCCCAATTATTCTAATGTTGTTTCGTCTTATCATATCACTTATCTCTCGAATTCTGCCCTCGTGATCCTGTAGTTGTTTCTCTCTCTTTTTCTCAGCCTCTTTATTTTCCATCATTTTGTCTTCTATATCGCTGATTCTCTCTTCTGCCTCATTTATCCTAGCATTTAATGCCCCCATTTTTGATTGCACCTCATCAATAGCCTTTTTGATTTCGATTTGGTTAGATTTTAGTTCTTTTATTTCTCCAGAAAGGGTTTCTCTAATAACTTCCACGCTTTTTTCAAGCCCAGCTAGTATCTTTAAAGTCATGATTCTGAACTCTAGGTCCGACATCGTACTAATGTCCGTATTGAGTAGGTCCCTGGCTGACGGTGCTACCTCTTGTTCTTTTTGCTGAGGTGATTTCTTTCGTCTTGTCATTCTTCCAGTAAGTGGTCACTTCTCTGTTCAGAGAGTTGTTGCTACTCTCCTGTTCGATCTCCTGTTGAGTTCGTAGGTGTTCAGAATGGTTTGATCCCTATTCAGCTGAATTCCTGAGACCAGACGAAATCTAGGTCTCCTACTCCTCCGCCATCTTGCTCCACCCCCCCACATGGTGAATTTTCTGAACAAGCCACCAAACAGGGCAGTGAGTATACACGTTATACCTTAACAGATATCTGGCTGTCCATCATGTGACAAAGGCAACACATCAGTGACAAAGTTAGCCAACAGTAGATAGCACTTACAGAACATTGTACATTCAAACTGTGAAATACATACCAGCTGTATGAACTGTATGAACAAAGAACCTCAACAAGCCCAAAAAAGCACCAACCAAATGCTTCTGAAAATATTCACAATCATGTAATTGCTTTAATCAGCTTTCCTAAATGTTCGAACACCAATATTAAAAAAGTATTTTTCATGTGAAGAAGAAACAGAGCCAATGAAATTACCCAATATTGTCCTATATGCTTGACATTTTATTTAATATTTTTAAAAACATATTCTTGTTCTTATCTAATTAAATTTCCTCACCCATTTCAAGCATGATAGCTAATATATTCTCTCTGTGGAATGAACTAGTTGCTGAATGAATAAATCACATTCCAGCGTTTCTGGAAATGATTAATCTTTACTGATCACACTGACTTTTTTTTCTTTTTTATTGTTATGTTAATCACCATATATTACATCATTAGTTTTTGATGTAGTGTTCCATGATTCATTGTTTGTGCATAACACCCAGTGCTCCATGCAGAACGTGCCCTCTTTAATACCCATCACCAGGCTAACCCATCCCCCCACCCTCCTCCCCTCTTGAACCCTCAGTTTGTTTTTCAGAGTCCATCGTCTCTCATGGTACGTCTCCCCCTCTGACTTACTCCCCTTCATTCTTCCCCTGCTGCTATTTTCTTCTTTTTCTTTTTTCTTAACATATGTTGCATTATTTGTCGCATAAGTACAGATTGGCAACTCAACAGTCTTGCACAATTCACAGCGCTCACCATAGCATATACCCTCCCCAATGTCTATCACCCAGCCACCCCATCCCTCCCACCCCCCACCACTCCAGCAACACTCAGTCTCTTTCCTGAGATTAAGAATCCCTCATATCAGTGAGGTCATATGATACATGTCTTTCTCTGATTGACTTATTTCACTCAGCATAACACCCTCCAGTTCCATCCACGTTGTTGCAAATGGCAAGATCACATTCCTTTTGATGGCAGCATAATATTCCATTGTATATATATACCACTGCTTCTTTATCCATTCATCTGTCAATGGACATCTTGGCTCTTTCCACAGTTTGGCTATTATGGACATTGCTGCTATAAACATTGGGGTGCATGTACCCCTTCGGATCCCTACATTTGTATCTTTGGGGTAAATACCCAGTAGTGCAATTGCTGGATCGTACAGTAGCTCCATTTTCAACTGTTTCAGGAACCTCCATACTGTTTTCCAGAGTGGTTGCACCAGCTTGCATTCCCACCAACAGTGTAGGAGGGTTCCCATTTCTCCATATCCCCGCCAACATCTGTCGTTTCCTGACTTGTTAAATTTAGCCATTCTGACTGGTGTGAGGTGGTATCTCATCGAGGTTTTGATTTGGATTTCCCTGATGCCGAGTGATGTTGAGCACTTTTTCATGTGTCTGTTGGCCATTTGGATATCTTCTTTGGAAAAATGTCTGTTCATGTCTTCTGCCCATTTCCTGATTGGATTATTTGTTCTTTGGGTGTTGAGTTTGATAAGTTCTTTATAGATTTTGGATACTAGCCCTTTATCTGATATGTCATTTGCAAATATTTTCTCCCATTCTGTCGGTTGTCTTTTGGTTTTGTGCACTGTTTCTTTTGCTGGGCAAAAGCATTTTATCTTGATGAAATCCCAATAGTTCATTTTTGCCCTTGCCTCCCTTGCCTTTGGCGATGTTTCTAGGAAGAATTTGCTGCGGCTGAGGTCCAAGAAGTTCCTACCTGTGTTCTCCTTCAGGATTTGGATAGACTCCTATCTCACGTTTAGGTCTTTCAAATATTTGGAGTCCATTTCTGTGTGTGTGGTGTAAGAAAAGTTTCATTCTTCTGCATGTGGCTGTCCAATTTTCCCAACACCATTTGTTGAAGAGACTGTCTTTTTGCCATTGGACATTCTTTCCTGCTTTGTCAAAGATAAGTTGACCAAAGAGTTGAGGGTCCATTTCTGGGCTCTCGATTCAGTTCCATTGATCGATGTATCTGTTTTTGTGCCAGTACCATACCGTCTTGATGATGACAGCTTTGTAATAGAGCTGGAAGTCCGGAATTGTGATGCCGCCAGCTTTGCTTTTCTTTTTCAAGATTCCTCTGGCTATTCGGGGTCTCTTCTGGTTCCATACAAATTTTAGGATTATTTGTTCCATTTCTTTGAAAAAAGTGGATGGTATTTTGATGGGGATTGCATTGAATGTGTAGATTGCTCTAGGTAGCGTTGACATCTTCACAATCTTGGTTCTCCCAATCCATGAGCATGGAATGTTTTTCCATTTCTTTGTGTCTTCTTCAATTTCTTTCCTGAGTATTTTAGAGTTTTCTGAGTACAGATCCTTTGCCTCTTTGGTTAAATTTATTCCTAGGTCGCTTAGGGTTTTGGGTGCAATGGTAAATGGGATCGACTCCTTGATTTGTCTCTCTTCTGTCTTGTTGTTGGTGTATAGGAATGCCACTGATTTCTGTGCTTTGATTTTATATCCTGCTACCTTACTGAATTCCTGTAGGAGTTCTAACAGTTTTGGGGTGGAGTCTTTTGGGTTTTCCACATACAGTATCATATCATCTGCAAAGAGAGAGAGTTTGACTTCCTCTTTGCCAATTTGGATGCCTTTGATTTCTTTTTGTTGTCTGATTGTTGTGGCTAGGACTTCTAATACTATGTTGAATAGCAGTGGTGAGAGTGGACATCCCTGCCGCGTTCCTGACCTTAGGGGAAAAGCTCTCAGCTTTTCCCCATTGAGAATGATATTCGCTGTAGGTTTTTCATAGATGGCTTTTATGATATTGAGATATGTACCCTCTATCCCTATACTCTGAAGAGTTTTGATCAAGAAAGGATGCTGTACTGTGTCAAATGCTTTTTCTGCATCTATTGAGAGGATCCTATGATTCTTGTTCTTTCTTTTGTTAATGTATTGTATCACGTTGATTGATTTGCGGATGTTGAACCAGCCTTGCAGCCCAGGGATAAATCCCACTTGGTCATGGTGAATAATCCTTTTAATGTACTGTTGGATTCTAACGGCTAGTATTTTGGTGAGAATTTTTGCATCCATGTTCATCAAGGATATTGGTCTGTAATTCTCCGTTTGGATGGGGTCTTTGTCTGGTTTGGGGATCAAGGTAATGGTGGCCTCATAAAATGAGTTTGGAAGTTTTTCTTCCATTTCTATTTTTTGGAACAGTTTCAGGAGAATAGGTATTAATTCTTCCTTAAATGTCTGATAGAATTCCCCTGGGAAGCCATCTGGCCCCGGGCTTTTGTTTGTTGGGAGATTTTTGATGACTGCTTCAATTTCCTTAGTGGTTATTGGTCTGTTCAGGTTTCCTATTTCTTCCTGGTTCAATTTTGGTAGTTGATACATCTCTAGAAATGCACCCATTTCTTCCAGGGTATCTAATTTGCTGGCATAGAGTTGCTCATAATATGTTCTTATAATTGTTTGTATTTCTTTGGTGTTGGTTGTGATCTCTCCTCTTTCATTCATGATTTTGTTGATTTGGGTGATTTCTCTTCTTTTTGATAAGTCTGGCCAAGGATTTATCAATCTTGTTAATTCTTTCAAAGAACCAGCTCCTAGTTTCATTGATCTGTTCTACTGTTCTTTTGGTTCTAGTTCATTGATTTTTGCTCTGATCTTCATTATTTCTCTTCTCCTGATGGGTTTAGGCTTTACTTGCTGTTCTTTCTCCAGCTCCTTTAGGTATAGGGTTAGGTTGTGTATTTGAGACATTTCTTGTGTCTTGAGAAAGGCTTATATTGCTATATGCTTTCCTCTCAGGACTGCCTTTGCTCTAAACCAAAGATTTTGAACAGTTGTGTTTTCATTTTCATTGGTTTCCATGAATTATTAAAATTCTTCTTTAATTTCCTGGTTGACCCGTTCACTCTTTAGTAGGATGCTCTTTAGCCTCCATGTATTTGAGTTCTTTCCGACTTTCCTCTTGTGATTGAGTTCTAGTTTCAAAGCATTGTGGTCTGAAAATATGCAGGGAATGATCCCAATCTTTTGATAGCAGTTGAGACCTGATTTGTGACCTAGGATGTGATCAATTCTGGAGAATGTTCCATGGGCACTAGAGAAAAATGTGTATTCCGTTGCTTTGGGATGGAATGTTCTGAATATGTCTGTGAAGTCCATTTGGTCCAGTGTGTCATTTAAAGTCTTTATTTCCTTGTTGATCTTTTGCTTAGATGATCCGTCCATTTCAGTCAGGGGGGTGTTAAAGTCCCCCACTATCATCGTATTGTTGTCAATGTGTTTCTTCGCTTTTGTTGTTAATTGCCTTATATAATTGGCTGCTCCCATGTTCGGGGCATAGATATTTACAATTGTTAGATCTTCTTGTTGGATAGACCCTTTAAGTAGGATAGAGTGTCCTTCCTCATCTCTTGTTACAGTCTTTGTTTTAAAATCTAATTTGTCTGATAGAAGGATTGCCACCCTAGCTTTCTTTTGGTGTCCATTAGCATGGTAAATGCTCTTCCACCCCCTGACTTTCAATCTGGGGGTGTCTTTGGGTCTAAAATGAGTCTCTTGCAGACAGCATATTGATGGGTCTTATTTTGAATCCAATCTGATAGCCTGTGTCTTTTGATTGGGGCATTGAGCCCATTTACATTCAGGGTAACTATTGAAAGATATGAATTTAGTGCCATTGTAGTGCCTGTAAGGTGACTGTGACTGTATATTGTCTGTGTTCCTTTCTGATCTATGGTGCTTTTAGGCTCTGTTTTTGCTTAGAGGACCCCTTTCAATATTTCTCGGGGGGCTGATTTTGTGTTTGCAGATTCCTTTAGTTTTTGTTTGTCCTGGAAGCTTTTGATGTCTCCTATTTTCAATGACAGCCTAGCTGGATATAGTATTCTTGGCTGCATATTTTTCTCATTTAGTGCTCTGAAGATATCTTGCCAGTCCTTTCTGGCCTGCCAGGTCTCTGTGGATAGGTCTATTGCCAATCTAATATTTCTACCATTTTAGGTTACATATCTCTTCTCCCGAGCTGCTTTCAGGATTTTCTCTTTGTCTCTGAGACTCATAAGTTTTACTATTAGATGTCGGGGTGTTGACCTATTTTTATTGATTTTGAGAGGGGTTCTCTGTGCCTCCTGGATTTTGATGCCTGTTTCCTTCCTCACATTAGGGAAGTTCTCTGCTATAATTTGCTCCAATATACCTTCTGTCCCTCTCTCTCTTTCTTCTTCTTCTGGGATCCCAATTATTCTGATGTTGTTTCGTCTTATCATATCACTTATCTCTCGAATTCTGCCCTCGTGATCCAGTAGTTGTTTATTTCTCTTTTTCTCAACCTCTTTATTTTTCATCATTTGGTCTTCTATATCGCTGATTCTCTCTTCTGCCTCATTTATCCTAGCAGTTAGTGCCCCCCTTTTTGATTGCACCTCATGAATAGCCTTTTTGATTTCAACTTGGTTAGATTTTAGTTCTTTTATTTCTCCAGAAAGGGTTTCTCTAATAACTTCCACGCTTTTCTCAAGCCCAGCTAGTATCTTTAAAGTCATGATTCTGAACTCTAGGTCTGACATCGTACTAATGTCCGTATTGAGTAGGTCCCTGGCTGACGGTACTATCTCTTGTTCTTTCTGCTGAGGTGATTTTTTTCGTCTTGTCATTTTGTCCAGAGGAGAATAGATGAATGAGAGAACAAAATGCTAACAGGTTAACAATGTCCCCAGCAAATATACTGTATACAAATCAGAAGAGACCTGAAACCAGGGGAAAAGAAAGGGAAAGAAAGAAAAAAGAAAGAGGAAAGAAAAAAGAAAAATATAAAAAACAAAAACAGAACAATACAAGAAAGCAGAATATGATCAAATATGATCAGGCTAGTGTATAGATCAGTGCCACACAGTAGATTTGGGTGTATTTTGGTTTGTTGGAAAAAAGTGCCTCCTAAAATTTTAAAGGAAGAAAGACATACATGTACAAAATAAGGGTCGATACAATGAATGGGTGGAAGATGACTGTAAAGATGAAAATTGTAAAAGATTTTATAAAAGGAATTGATAAGATAATTCTTTGAAAAAAGAAAGAAGAAGATTTAAAAAAAAAAAAGAAAAAAGGGAGAGAATGTGGTCAGGCAGGAGACTAGAGCAAAGCCATACACTAGTGATTTTGGGTATATTTTGATCTGTTAGAAGAAACTGTATCTCAAAATTTTTAATGGAGAACAACTTATAAATATATGCCAAAAATAAGGGTAACTCCTATGAAGGGATAAAATATGACTCTAAAAATGAAAAATAAAAAATGTTTTTTTAAAAAAGGATTGATAAGATGTTGGTTGAAAAAGGGAAAAAGAAAAATTAAAAAAAACAGTTAAAAAAATTAACTTTGATGAACTAATGAATCATGGTAAAAAAAAAAGCCATGAATTCTATGTGCAGTATTCCCCTAGCGCTGGAGTTCTCCCGTTCTCCTTGATCGGTAAACTCGGTCTTGGCTGGCTGGCTGTTCGTGCTGATCTTCTGGGGGAGGGGCCTGTTGCCGTGGTTCCCAAATGTCTTTGCCGGAGGCGGAATTGCCCCGCCCTTGTCGGTCCGGGCTAAGCAAGCTGCTCGGGTTTGCTCTCAGGAGCTTTTGTTCCCTGCAAGCTCTCGGTACAGCTTTGGAGGACCAGGGTGAGAATGGTGGCCTCCCAATCTCCACCCGGAGGAGCTGAGAACTCAGGGCCCCGCTCCTCAGTGCGCCCCCAGAGAAAAGCAGTCACTCCTGTGTCCCCGGTCTCCGGCCGCACTCCGTGCTCACCCGGCCTGTGACCGAGCGTTTCTATCTCTGGCACCCGACCCCGTGCGGAGTCTCCAAACCCAGCAGATCCCTGCGGTGCGCTCCCGCGCCGCTCCTCCCGGGGGAGGAAGGGGAGTCTCCCCGGCTCTGCCGCTTGTTGGGTCCCTGCTGGAGGAGCAGTGGCCCGACTGGGCCGCGGATCCCAGTTTATGGCCACCCCGAGCTGGGAGCCCGCGCCTCGGCTCCGTCTCTGCAGCCGGCTTCCCCGCTCCGATCCCTGGGAGCTCTGCCGCACTCAGGCACCCCCGGTCTTTCTGTGACCCCGAGGGTCCTGAGACCCCACTGTCCCGCGAGGGTTCCACCCCCCGCTTAGCCACTGGAGCGACGTCCCTCCGCGGAGCCGGCTTCTCAAAGGTCCGATTTTGTGCTCCGCGGCTCTAGCACTTGCCAGAAGCGGCCGACGGAGGCCCCCTCCCCCGCCGTCTATCCTCCCGAATATCGCCTCGGATTCACTTCTCCGCACGTCCTACCTCCCAGTAAGTGGTCGCTTCTCTGTTCAGAGAGTTGTTGCTACTCTCCTCTTCGATCTCCTGTTGAGTTCGTAGGTGTTCAGAATGGTCTGATCCCTATTCAGCTGAATTCCTGAGACCAGATGAAATCCAGGTCTCCTACTCCTCCGCCATCTTGCTCCCACACTGACTTTATAAAACAAAAACCAAAGCAAAAAACAAGCAGAAGTTATCCATAAACCATACATTTAGACTATCAGTTTCTTGAAGGATTTTGTCATCTCAGTAACCGGTACATAAGAGGATCAATAAGTACTGTTGATGGTTGGATGGATGGATGGTTGGAAAAGCTGGAAAGACTTGCATTCAGAGCGGTGATGAGGTTGTATGTACAGTCCACCATATCTTGTCTAGACTTAGTCATTGGAACATACAACTGCCATTCAAATACCTTATTAAACAAAAAATAAATGTTATCACATTCATAAGACAGTGTGAAGGAATTTAAAAAGTTAAAGAATGCACAAGAACCAACAAGTGTTGGTGAAAATGTGGAGAGAACAGGGCCCTTGTGCATTGTTGGTGGGAAGGCCAACCAGGGCAGCCACTGTGCAAGTCAGTCTGGAGGGTCCTCAACAAGTCAAAAATAGAACTTCCCGAGGTTCCAGGGTTTCCACTATTGGGTCTTTACCCAAAGAATACAAAAACACTAATTTAAAAGGATACACGCAGCATTATTTACAATAGCTGAACTACAGAAATAGCCCAGGTGCCCATCCACAGATGGGTGGATAAAGAAGGTGTGGTGTTTATATGCTATTGAATATTAGTCATAGAAAAGAATGAAATCTTGCCATTTGCAACAACATGGATAGAGCTAGAAAGTATAATGTTAAGCAAAGTAAGCCAGTCAGAGAAAGACAAATGCCATATGATTTCATTCATATGAGGAATTTAAGAAACAAAACAAATGAACAAAGGAAAAAGAGAGAGAGAGAGACACGGACTTTTAACTAACACTGATGGTTACCAGAGGGGAGGTAGCTGGGGGGGATTGAAGAAGTAGATAGAGGGTTTGAGGGTACTCTTCTCATGAGGAGCACTGAGTCATGTACAGAACTGTTGAATCACTGTACTTTACACCTGAAACTAATACAACACCATTTGTTAACTATACTGGAATTGAAATGAAAAAGAAAAACTTAATAAAATAAATAAAATAAAAAGTTGAAGAATGATTACAACTTGCCACTTGTATGTAGTTGTATATTAACTTAAAATATAGGGATGCTTGAGAATATGTATAGATTATTTATTTTGAAAAAGGCTTTGAGGGATCTTACATTGATACTGGTGAGAACAAAGAAGACAGGGCGTGCTATGTTCTCCATCCCCTAAGGCATTTGGTGCCAAATATAGGACCAGACACATAACTGATTCCGTTTCCTCAGTATTTTCTGAATTAGAAGTTTCCTCTAATTCTTTAGAAAATACTCATTTTCCTCCAGAAGTTTAAACAAGGCAATTTTTCCCTTTACCTCCTAACTTGTCTGAGAAAAGTAGAGTGCCTATTTACAAATCCTGACAGAGGGGTGACCATAAATGAATAAATGACTCTAGGCTTCTTTTAAGATTTTATTTCTTTATTTGACAATGAGAGAGAGCACAAGCATGGGAAGCAGTAAGCAGAGGGAGAGGGAGAAGCAGACTTCCCACTAAGCAAGGACCCCGATGCGGGGTTTGATCTCAGGACCACGAGATCATGACCTGAGCTGAAGGCAGACGCTTAACCAGCTAAGACACCCAGATGCCCCTGACACTAGGCTTCTAAAGTCACATCCTTTCTCTACTGCCAAACTCCAGGATGCAATGCAATGAGACCTGAGCTTCAGCCCAGGCTTTCTGAACAAAATGTACGTGACCTCAGCCCAGCATCTACAACCATGCTCAATTATAAAATAGCCATGAGGCAACTTACTTTAAAGAGTTTTGTGGAATAATCAAATGACATGATGACTGTAAAAATATTTTGTAAATAGTTAAAGTATGGCTAAGGATTAAGTACTGTATCTATATTCCACCAAGGATTGAATGTAAGAATCTAAATTTAATTTCAAGCATCTACTCCTGACCTTCTTCAGAAATGTCCCCTGACCTTGCAGAGGGCAGTTTATAAAGACCCCATTTTCCACAGTTTTTTCAAAGCAGGCCCCACCATGTGACACAAATGCGGATAAGAGTGTCCTATCTAGAGAATTCAGAGTGAACGCTATTTGGTGTCAAAGTTGTAATTAAATACAGCAAAAAACAAATTTGTCCTCTGAATGTTAATCTCATTACCGCCTTCCCAGAGCTACTTGCCAAAAAGTTAACAGCCGTTAAAACTCTGCTGCTTGTCCAATCAGAATATTAAATTAATCAGTGAGGCCCTGACACAAATATTACCAGTGGAATTAATCCTGTGCTATGTACATATCTAAAAGGATACATGAAGGCTTTGAGGAAACTTGTGATGTACATTTCACTGTTTAATATTCCATGTCTTTTTAGAAGGAAGATAACATGACCCTGCCCCTTACCCCTTACCCTATTTCTTTACTCAGAAATCATGGACAGGGGCGCCTGGGTGGCTCAGTCGTTAAGCGTCTGCCTTCGGCTCAGGTCATGGTCCCGGGGTCCTGGGATCGAGCCCCGCATTGGGCTCCCTGCTCAGCAGGAAGCCTGCTTCTCCCTCTCCCACTCCCCCTGCTTGTGTTCCTTCTCTCTCTGTGTGTCTTTCTCTGTCAAATAAATAAATAAAATCTTTAAAAAAAATGGACAAATTCCATTTTTTAAAGCTATTTTTTTTCCTTCACAGATGGAGATGTTGTTTCAAAGATTTTGATGTAAAGTTAAAAACAGCGAAGGTTACAATGTTACCATGAAGCAACAAGTGTCCATTCAGGAAATGTCTCATTTTTGCAAAAAAAAAAAAAAAAAAAAAAAAATGTTTGATGAATGCAACCTTTGAAAAGAATGTATGCTATCTGGAATGTGTCTCTTTTCCTCTGTCTTTGTCTCCCTGTTGAAGCTATCTAGATGAGCAAGGTGCATCTCTGCTGGAATAAGTAATTATCCCGTCTTCTATCTTTTTGCTAATGAAACACATTGTATTCCTAGAGAGAAGGAAATGCCCAAGTGAACACATAGCATCTGACAGATGCCCTTGCCCTGGCTCTGTTATTATAGTGGCAGAGATGTCAGGATCCTGTCACTATCCATTAGCCTGAAGGATGGGATGGGCACTCACACACCAGGTTGTGCCTGGGCACTTAGTTCAATTTCCTTATCTGGCACAATCGGCATGCATTTAATGTCGATTAGAGTTTAGCAAGCTGTGGGACCTTAAAATGAATGAATAAATATTTCCCTTTCACATACATTTTTGCCTAGGAGTCTTGTACCTCACTGTCCATAAACTAACAATTTAAGACCATATGGACAAATAGCTGTTGCTTCCAATCTGTAGTAAAATCCGGAAGAAAAAAAAACACATAAAATAAAATCAGATTCACAACTCTTCTAGGCTCTTCTTTCTCATTGGCTAAATGTGCATATTTTCTGTTAATTGTGATTCCGAAGATCAGGCTTCTTTGAGGTGACAGACAAACAGCAGGATATCATGAATATGTATGGTGTGTCTGAGAAAATAAATTAACAGGGGCCAGCCACTCTGGTGACCCCCTTATGTTGTCAGCGATGAGTGTGACAGTGAGGGTCTGTATTGCATGAATTTGCATGACAGAATTTCCTCCTGATCAACTAATTTACTTCATGCATTTGGATTATTTTAAGCACTACACAGCAGTCAGATAATTAATCACTAAATCACCAATACTGACATTAAGGAACAAGCAATACATTATTGCTGATTACCACTTAAAACCAGAGTCTATATGGCCACATCTCACAAGGCGGGGGAGAGGGAATGTGTTTAACATGTGAATTTCCTTGGAGTGCATTGATTGGGGTGTTGTTGAGAGGATGACAGGTTGGCAAAATTCCTCTCATCCTGAGCTGTCTGACTTCAGTTATGAGCCTTATTGAATTTTTTTTCAGTGTTAAGTCATAAATGGGACATATTAACTAAGTCTGAAGCAACAGATGCAAGTTGTCCTGATAATGGAGGTAAAGACGCCATCAGTGGATACCTAGTGGTTTCTGGTCAACATGGTTCCTGGCCTGAATCATCTGGATAATTTGTATAAATGCACTCAAATGTAGTATTTCAAGGGTTTAATAATAATACAAATTACTTTGTCACCAAATTTCTAGAATAACAAAACTGATAGGTTATTATTTACTAACTTTGTCTTTAATTCTAACTTTGTCTTTATTAGTCAGTGGTGGGGAATGCGTGAGCTGCTGTGGGCAGAACAAGGTCTTCCTCACGTTTCTGTCTCTAGCACCCGACAGAGCTCCCAGCACATAGAAAGCATTGAGCAAATATCACTTCTATCAACTTCATAGAAGCAAGAGATTTGGAGATGAAGCACCGTATTCAAACCAAATGCAAACTACGTAACTAACCACAGAAAGTGTGAAGACGGAACTGAAAGCCCACTTAGACTTTGAGTTCAGTCAGCTTGACAAATCACAGCCCCCAAACAAGTTACATAATTTCTTGGAGACTGATTTTTCTCGTCCTCCAAATCTCTGAGACCATCTTCCCATCTATAGTATAGAAAGATTAATACTTGCCTTAGAAGAAAAATATGGCATGAAAAGCAAAGTGTTAGCATAGTGATTGGGTCCCAGAAAGTGAGTAACACAAGGTAGTTGTTATTAGTAGAGCACTGGGTACAGGAAAAGAGGAAAGGATTTGCAAAAAAAAAAAAAAAGTATTGGGGAGACAAAGCCCTTGAGACTTGGTGATTGATGGAATGCGGGGACTTTGAGACAGCTCCGGGCCAGCAAGGACTACCCAAGCTTGTTTGAGAACATATAAATGGCCAGGATAAAGACTTAAGGAAAGAAAGAAGTGTATATAGAAAGATGATGACATTTAGTTTGGGACAAACTCTGAGGTGCTTGGAAGGAATTCAGCCTGCCATGCCTCGTGGGATGCAGCAGCCGTGGGATGCAGGAGCTCTGATCACCGAAGGACAAGATCCCATGAGGATGAGCAGGCTCTCCTCCAGGGCTCTAATGGACAGGCACTCTCAGAAGGAATTCTGGAGGCGGGAGGGCCAGCAGAGGGGGCAGGGTAGGAGGCTGCCATCCTACAGCAGGGACCAGGAGAATGTGGCTTTCTGCAAGAAGTAAGCGAGCATTTAAAAAATGAGGGGATGCACAATGTATCAGCTGAATCTTAGCTATTTCATGGCATAAAGACTGAGAACCACGTGATGCAACCAACAGTAGAAAACTATCAGCGGCCTGAATGAGAGTAGGTTCAGTAATAGCATCCGGAAGGAGGGAGAAAGTCAGACTTCAGTGGGCGGAGTGATGGACAATGAATGGATGAGGTGAGAAGAGCAAGTTAAAACATTTGAATGAGAGGGATGCCTGGGTGGCTCAGTCGGTTAGGCATCTGCCTTCGGCTCAGGTCATGATCCCAGGGTTCTGGGATCGGGTCCCGCATCAGGGTCCTTGCTCAACAGGGAGCCTGCCTCTCCCTCTTCCTGCCACTCCCCCTGCTTGTGCTCTCTGTCTGACAAACAAATACAATCTTAAAAAAAAAAACAAAAACATTTGAATGAGGTTAGTGAGAAGTGTGGGTCCAAACTAGTGGGGTCAGAAAGGATGTTAGGCACCACCTTTGTGACCAGTTGTGTTGGAGTTTATTCGACCTCAAAGGAAATCAGAGCAGAGGGAAGAAATGCAGGGAACTGGGTCTCTGTCTTTGGAAAAGTTGCCTTATAACCCTGATGACTTTTTAGCAGAAGTGTAATGAACAATGACATATAATAGATTTCGTAGCAATAAATATATGAGAATAAGAGACTGTGTCATAGATGGATTAATAAATGCAGTTCTAATGGAAGTGGGTTTGTAGCAGTAGCAAAGAAAAGTCCAGGAAAATTTATAGAGATTCCGTTTTTAATTGATTGGATTAGTGCTCTGAGGTCATCACTCCCTCTCTCTGCTCTGTGACCTTGATGATACTGCATCAGTAGAGCATGTTTCTCCCACCTTGATGTTGGACTGTGACTTATGCAGTGGTAGCAGATTGTTTTGAATAGAAACTTCAGCCATGCACCTGCCATTAGGAAGGTACCCTTAAAGGAAGCTACCTCTTCTAGAAGCTGGACCAAGGAAACATGGGGATGTCCAGCAAACCTGAACCCAATCCAGAGCCTGGAACCAAGACCAGCTCACCCCAGGCAAGATCAGGAGATGTTCTGCAGACCTCCAGATCCTTGAACAGACATGGAATGTTTGTTATGATAAACCATAAAGGTTTTGAGGTTTGATGCTATGCCATAAAAAAGTATCAGTATTAATAAAGATAAAGTAGGCAATGTAGTGATGACTAAGTACTATGGAAAGCAAGTATATCCAAATGGCACTTAGATAAACTTCTTGGCAAAGCAGGTTGTGATGACAAAATCATTGATGAGAAATACAAATCATGCTGCTCAATTTTTAAATGTAAAATATAATTTACATTTCATCTTAAAGGAGATAGGAGAGAATAACTTATATGCACAAATATTATCCCCTTCCTCAACTCTTTGATTTATATGTCAATAATTTTTGACATAGAAATTAAATATCAAAAAGGGTTTCAGTCAAAGACATCAGTTGTGTAATTGTCACAGTCTATTTTGTTTTTTTTTTTTTTTCCTCTCAAACTTCCCAAAGAGTTTCTTTTTTAGTATTGTTACTTGACCTCTCAGGAGTTCTATAAATTCCCTTTTGAGCATAAAAATGCTCATTTAGGTATTGTTCTTTCGGGGCTAGAATGGAGATGAAGGGAGAGTTTTATTTTTTAATAAACTTTATTTCTTAGAGGAGTTTTTTGTTCACAGCAATGTTAAGGAGAAGGTACAGAGTTGCTATGCCCCACAGACTCACAGCCTCTTCTGCAACCAGCATCCCTCACCAGAGCACACACTTTTCACAACTGGTGAACCCACAAGGACACATCCTTATCACCTAAAGACTGTCGCTTACATAAGAATTTCACTTGGGTATTGTACATTTTATGAGTTTGAACAAATATTTAATGACACGTACCCACCATTATAATATCATACGGAGTATTTTCACTGACTAAAAATTCTCTGGGCTCTGTCTATTCATCCCTCCCAATCAGCCCCTGGCAACCACTGATCTTTTTACTGAGTTCACAATTTTGACTCTTCTAGAATATCATACAGTTGAAAGCACACAGCCTATAGCCTTTTCAGAGTGGGTTATTTCACTTAAGAATAGGCATTTAATTTTCCTCCATGCCTTTTCATGGCTTGTAGCTCATTGCTTTTTAGCGCTGAATAATATTCCATTGTCTGGATGTTTCACAGTTTATTTATTCACCTACTGAAGAACATCTTGGTTGCTTTCAAATGTCAACTATGAATAAAGCTGCTGTCCACATTGTGTGTAGGTTTTTGTGTGGACATAAGTTTTTTACCTCCTTTGAGTAAATACCAAAAAGCATGACTGCTGGCTCATATGGCAAGAGTGTGGTTAGTTTTACAAGAAATTACCAAGCTTTTCTCCAAAATGACTATACAGAGGAGAGTTTTTAATTGTTATTATTAATTATTTTTAGGAGAGTTTCCCATGTGAGCTTCCTTCTTTTGCGAAGTTTGCTTGTCACAATTGTATTGCGCAGTGGCGTTTACTGAAGCCTGGGCAGACAGATCAAATTTCCTTCCCATCATTTATCTTCCGCTATAATAATCAAAGAAAAAAAATCCAGGCAAATGTAAAGTGATACTTAAAAAGAGGGAGAGAGGGAGAGAGAGAGAAACATTGTTTTTTAACTCTGAAGAATAATTCAATTTAAATTTAAAATAATCTATTTTTACAAGAGTTTACTTGTCAAAGCTCTTGAGTCCTTGGCCAGGACTACCCCCTGTTCTCCCTCGTCCCAGCCCCACATACACCCCATGACTCGCCCATGGGCCGTTGGCAGTGAGTCCCAGCTTCCAGGAGGATTCCTCTGTGTACCCCTGGCCCTCACCTCGACTGAATTGTGTCCTTCCTGGTCCTTCCCTAGGAAACAACACATGCCCCTTTTTTTGTACTAAATATAACATGTTGAAATGACTTATTCACATATTTCTCCGTTTGATTAGGCTCTAAGTAAAATTAGGTCAAAGTTTTGATATTATACATTGTTAGGAGATAACATCTAGAAACATGCCAAAGTCCAATAAATGTTTAACTAAACCCAACCATTTCAGAATGAGGTAGACAGATGCGCTAGTCTCAGATCTGTCCCTAACTCAATGCAAGATACAGAAAGTCCCCCTCATTTTCCAAATGCCGATTTTCTCATTTTTTTTTTACTGGGAAGCTGTAGGGGTTGCCTTTGTCAGCTGTGGGATGCTCTGTTCGTACAGTATATTCTGGGAGTGGATAATCTAAGAAGAAAAAAAATCACCTTGTTTTTTGGTTAAAGAAAAACAACGAAAAACAAAAAAACTACTTTTAAGGAAAATATTGGGTTATACCCAATATAAAAACAGATTAGAACAAAGAAGCTTAAAGGAAAAAGCAGGACCGGCCTGGGAGAGAGCGTGAGTGTGAATCCAGCTCTTGTCTTCCAGGCTACATTGGTACGAAACATACACTTGAGTTGTTTGATGAAATCCAAGAACTACCGCCATATGGCCTCCAAAACAGCTTCATGGCTAAATAGACCAATTTTCAAGAAATGAAGTGTGCCCCATAGGCAGGTCCCGCCAATTTGTGCGACCAAGAGGTGGAAGTTATTTTTTAACTCTTCAGGAATTTTGCAAGGGTGAAATCCATGGTGGGAGTATTTCCACCACAGAACGTGGCAGATGCAACCACTCAGGGCTTTTCTTCCTCCCGTAGAGAATCAGTTCGCTAACCCATTAGCTGTTGAATATAGCTTTTGAACATCATAAATGTCACCGCTGTCCACTAGAGAATCCAGCCTAATGTCCCGGGCATCCTCTGTGGTAACGAACTGATTCATCTCCCATGCACTAGAATGTTACTACCTCCACACCGTCTTTGGAAAAATGAAGAAGATAACCAATCAAATCATTTTCTGTGGGGCTTAATTCTTTTGTAGAACCCTGTTGAGAAAAGCTGATGGAAGCATCAGAGACTGTAACCCGATGATTCTTAACACTGATGCACATTAGAGTCGTCTGGAAAACTTAAAAAAAAAAAAAAAAGTACAGTTGTCCAGGCCACGCCCCAAACCAAAAAAAAAAAAAAAATCAGAATCTCTGGGTTGCGCATCAAAATACCATGGTAGTTTTGAGAACCACTACTGAAAACACTGTGAAAGGGCTGGCAAATCTGGACATTTTCTCGGAAGGTGTAGTGAGGCAGGTGGATGGGGAACAAGCGCATGCTGAGTAAGCACCAGCCGCAGGACAAGCTCCGCACAATCAGCGTCTGCCACGAGATTTTGAAGTCGAGATGTCACCATTCTGGTTGCATAGGTGGCCCTCAGACGAAGGGCGTTGGTGGAACTTGTCTCAGCATTGTCAGCAGGTGCAGTGGCCGCGGGGCGCCCCCACCTCCCTGGAGACATCTCCCGGTTCCCCGGCCAGCCCCGCCGCGGAGCACGCTCCCCCACACCCTGCGCCTGGGCGCACATTAATCCCTCTTCATTTCCCCAGATCTGCATTAGTGCTCAGCTCCAGCCTCACCTTCCAAGGAGCTGTCATGGCTGCTCTCTTCTCTTCGGACTCAGGAAACTGTCACGTGGTTCTCAGACCGCCCTGCAAATGCCTCTCTCCTGGATCGTTCTGCGCGGCCCTGTGAATTTCTTGAGCGTCAGGACTACACTGCACCTCCGGATCTTCAGAACAGTGCCTGCCTGCGCCCGCCCAGGACGCAGGCTCCGAGCTGATAAGGACTGAGCCTTCTGAGAGGACACACATATATACACATATTTACATACATTTGTGTATATATGAAACCCATGCACCAAAACTTAGGTCTCTAAAAGGATTTTTACAAACTCTCACTACAGCAACATTTAAAGACTACACATCAGGAAAAATAAAAATTGATCCTACAAGGGAGGCGGTGATGTCAGAAGAAACCGTGAGCAAAAACCTGGTAAATGTGGGTGAATATAGACAAGCGTTGACTTTACAACATTTAAAAGATTAATAATTAGTAACTTTATGGATAAACATAATGGATTAGAGTACTAGGCAACAGGAACATTTAAGATAGGCACATCAATACCATACGAATAAATCACCTGAAAAAAAGAAATTAAATTAAAAATCAATAATAGAAAGTGAACCCTGAAAAACATAGCCTTGCCGATTGAAAAACACATTTCTTAATAATTCAGTGGTCAAAGAAGAAATAACAGGAAGATGTAAAATATCACAAGCATGATGATGACAATACTACATATGGAACTTCTGGGATGCAGCTGAGCGGCTCACAGTAGGAGCTGTGTAACTATAAATGTTTTCCTTATAAAAGGACCAATAATTGACGAGCGGAGACTGTAATGTAAGAGGTTGGAATGAGAACAGGAGGCTAAACCCAAATGCAATTTTTAAATGATAAGGAAATAAACAGCAAACACGGGTACCGTATCTGAAGATCCGTATCACCTCTACCTCATCAACTTCATGCCAAATGCATAAGAAGCGGAACTCCTCAGAAGTTCCCCATGCTTTTATCCAGGCTGTTCTTCCTGCCTAAAGTCAGTTTAGATCTAGATCGTTTATATGTATATCTGCATCTGCATCTATATCAACTACATCTGTAAGTGTACCTATACCTAATGTTTAAAATAAATATTATTTTAGAGATCAAATAAATCAAGTGTACATATATTTACAAGTGCATACAACTTTTATTTTTATGTTATATATTTGTGTGTGTGTAGGACGACCTCATTCTGCAGCACTTTAGATGTTTGGAGATAATTAAAGACCAGGAGCCCCTTATACAAGGTTTCTGGAGTCAGTCTGATAAAAGAGATACAGTGTTTGCTCATGGAGGGACACGGCTTTCCTGCCGGCCTCCCCACTCTGACCGCAGGTGGAACAGGGATGCCTCCCATTAGGGGAGGGTCATGGTCAGAGGGAGCTTCACGAAGAGGAAACTCAAACTGGGTAAAGAATTTACTCTCTTGCCGTGAGTTAGGAGACAGTGCTCCTAGAGTTGGCTAGGAGTGCACAACCTTGAGGTGAGGTCAGAGTCGTCCTATAAATGCAGAAGCTGGAGGAATGGTAGACATTCTCCGTGGCTCACACCTGGAGCTAATGGCAAAGGTGACAGTGGGGTTCTGGTAAAATTGGAAGAGAATGGAGTATCTCAGATGTATACTCACTAACTTAAGATCCTGGAAAAATGCCTTAAACTGAGCCTTTGCTTCTTCCTCTTAATAATAAGTAAAATTCCTCCTTATTTAGAAGGCTTGCTGGGCGGTTTGCATGAGATTGTATGTGAAGAGCCTAGCATGGACGCTGGCACAGAGCAATGTTGAATCTCAGTAAAAACAATTGTACTAATCAAGTTTCCACCTGTCCAATGACCTGGAATCAACTCTGAAAGCTGGTACCGTCCCTACTACTAACCAGGCTCAAGATGCCTATATGCCCAGCCTGTTTGTGAAGAAACTTATCACCTTATAAAACAAAAACAAAACTAAACCAACCTTAAAAACCCAGGTTTTGCAGCAAAATTCTCGGGGGAAGATATTCACAAAACAAAAGTTTGCATTTTTAGGTGTTGAAATTTACTCTCTTCTTTAGTGATTCCTAACTAATTACCGCTGTTAACGAAACCAAGCTACTTTAGCAAACACTGCCTTCTATTTAACACTCTAGACCACAGCTTCTCAATTGTGGTGCTCTTGACATGTCGGGCTGGGTACTTCTTTGTTTTGGGGGGTTGTACAGTGCAGTGTAAAATGTTTAGCAGGAACCCCGCCCTCTATCCGCTGGATGCCAGGAGCATCCCTCCTCCATATGTGTCAAGAAAATAATGACTCTAGACATTGTCAGCGTCCCCTCTTCCCCATGTGGGAGCCACTGCCCTAGACCAGCAGGAACTCATACCTTTTCCCTTGATGCCCAGTTGAACTGGGTTGGAATACTGAGATTTTACTGCAGGTTTGTAGAGAACAGGAATTATAGCAGTCAACAAGAGCAACACAAAATTGTGTCAATACGCATAAAAATGTAGATGGTTTATTCAACTCTATCTTGAATTTCCCTGTCAGTTCAGGGAAAGAGATTTCCTCTAGAATTCTCAGCCTAATCTTTGGAGTAAAGGCCACATGTCTCCATAGGAGCAACCTCAAAACCACCTAGACACACCCCAAATGCCTAATCAAGAACCAGGGTGAGAGAGTGTTTCTTGTCCCACTAAGGTCAATTTCAAATTGTCATTTTTGGTAAAGAATTTTCATACTCACCGCTGATCGATGCCAGGAAATTCTACCTTGCTATTAGAAAGTTCACCTTACCTGGCCTTTTCCTCTGGGACTCCAGTGGGACAGGTACCCGTGGATATGATAGGACAAGGCTCTCATTCCTTCAAAAGCATGCCCCAGACAGTGACGGGATGAGGAAGAGACTCTCTCCCTAGAAGCCCTGTAAACCTGTGCTGCCATCCTGGCAAAACAAAAGTTGTAAATGCTAGGTCATCTTCTTGGCCTTTCCAGAAGGAGCTATAAAGCTAGTCCCCATTAGGCAAAGCACTCACCGCTGCTACATGAACAGAGCACAGCATGGTTTCCAAATGTCTTCTGGAGGGGGTGCCAAACCATGAGAGACGATGGACTCTGAGAAACAGACTGAGGGTTCTAGAGGGGAGGGGGTGGGGGGATGGGTTAGCCTGGTGATGGGTATTAAAGAGGGCACGTTCTGCGTGGAGCACTGGGTGTTATGCACAAACAATGAATCATGGAACACTGCATCAAGAACTAATGATGTCATGTATGGTGATTAACATAACATAATACAATTAAAAAAAAAAATGTTACCTGTCCAGAGTCAAGTGTTTACCATTACTATATACGCCAGCAGAGTGGGTTAGCACTTGAATTATCACCAAGTACCTCAAATCTTATGAAGATACTTAAATTTTAGGAACATGGGCCTATCCCAATATTAGTATCTTGAGATCTCTGGTCTTACAAGACGTCCATTATTTCTATTCATCATTTGGGCAGTGTTACACGGATAGATAGAAAACAGCCTACCTACTTTAGAAAAACACAAATTCTGCCTCCTTTTTTTTTTCTTCCAAATAAAGTTAATCATTTTCAGACACACTGTTGTGGGGACTTGAAGGTTGTGTTCTTTGATTTGGTTCCTTAGTGAATGCAGGAAATGGACATTGCTTAATGGAACAACCAATATGAACGTTATTTTTTCCTTTCTTTCATTTTCAAAATAATAGATTTAATGTTTGAAATAGCAAACATACTGAAGCCATTAGGAGCTAAATTACTCAAATGCTTTTCAAATAAACTGCTCAGAAGTCTTTGATCCTGTTAGCTGACAACTCCACAACAGCTTGGGCGCTTGGCTGCCTCTGACCGTGTGGAGGCAGCTTGTGCCAGAACGTCACATGCACCGTTGACCTGAGCCAGACTGGGAGCACAAGACAATTAAGAAGCTCCAAAAGAAATACTCAGGTTACTTCATAAGCCCAACCTCCATGGAGGTAGACAAAGTTGCCCATCTACCATTTTGGATGACGATATTACTTTAGTTTGCTGAGTTCACAAAATTCTGTTCACTGATGCAAAATAATCTCATTTTAGAAAAGCACTCTGAGCAACCTCAAAACCTAGACCAAACAGCAGTCTCAAGAAAGAAAGCCCAATGTGCCTGCTGCCCTCCGTCCTTGGGCTCCGTCTGCTCCCTGCTCCTCAGTCCTCACGCTGGTGCGTGGCTGCCCAGCACCCCTCCGTGAGCTCTGTACTGAACCCCATCCCGGGCAGCACCCCGATCCTTCAAGCCCTCTGCGTCTTCCTGCTCCTCATCCCTATCAGGGAGTCCTGGGCCCGGTTCTGAGTCTCTGCAAGTCCTCCTGAATGTCTGGGACTACTTCATGGGTCCCATCAAATCCACACGTAATGACCAGGACCAGATAACTCTATAGGAGAAATGCTGGGCAACAATGGCAACCCCATGTTCAGAAGGTGGGCAGATGCCACATCGAGGTGCCTCACCGAGTAAGCATTTAGGCAACATCCCCACCCCCACACCTGCCTTCAGGTACCCTACACAGTCTTCAAAAATCCCCAATTAAAGTTGAAAGCACAACCACAGGGGAGCTGCAAACCAGCCCAGCAGGGAACAGGCTGTGGTCCCTGGTGCTCTCCTCTGTGTCAGTGACCGTGACAGGAAACGCTCGGTACATCCTAAAGAGAGGATGATGCCATCAGCGCGTGGTGAGCCTCCCACGGGCACTGCATCCCCCTGATGATATTTGGTCACCTGTCTTTTAGGAAGCAAATGTGAAACTGTGTTGGGGGAGACTGACAGCAACTCTGTAACTCGGCCATCTGCTGCTTTATCTCAGCTCCCAGCAGCTCTGTAATGAATATTTCTGTATGCATGTTTCTGACTGATAATCAAACTCAGAACAAGTCCTAATTGGGTTTTCCAGTGCATAGAGAAGTGTCTATATTAGCTTGGCAGATGTCCCACTAATGTTCAATTAAAAGTACAAATATAGTAAGCTTTAAAAACAAAAGCCCACTTTGGTTGGGTCTTAAACATACACAGAGAACAGAATTTATGGGGGCTTCACACACATTCAGACAGTATTAAAATACGGCCTGTCCAAAAAAGGGAAAAGTCAGCAAAATGCCTTCAAGGGGGTTACATATCTGATGACTCCAAAGACACTAACTGGGGTATTTTAACTTGTACCCAGAGAGCTGGGAAGATGAAAAGTAATCAGAAATTTGAGGGGGGAAATCACCATTATATTGAACTGAAATATTTCCCCAATATGTCTGTTACTGTTCTTTAATCTTTGATGTTCTTCATCAGTCTCCATAGCAAGAAGGATTTCTTAGGGAGTGCTGTTTAGAGAACCTAGAATAATGAAAGGAAAGAACATAAAGATGAGCGTGGTCCCTTTTACAGAACTTCACTGTAACACCTGTGATGCTCCAATCCACTGAGCTGTTCACACACTCGTCTCTGACAGCGAAAGGCAGGGAATATTGTAAGCTGAGGTTACAGCCCATGCCTAGCGCCCTGTCTGGCCGGTAGTACATCTTCAAAACAGGTTTGCTAAAAACTGTGTGACTAGGTGGGGCCCAGAGCATTTTTAGGGCAGTGAAACTACTCTGGATATTATAATGGTGAATGCATGCATTAGATGTTCATCCAAACCCACAGAATGTGCAAAATAAACCATGAATTCTGGAGTGTTTACAGCGCGTGGATGAAGGCCCACCGATTGTGACAACAGCCCCACTCTGATGAGGGTGTTGACAGTGGGGAGCCTGCACGTGTGGGGAGCAGGGGATGCGTGAGACATCTCTGCCTTCCTCCCAACTTTGCTGTGAATCTAGAAATGCCCTAAAAAAAAAAAAAACTTTATTTAAAAAAATATAGCACTGAAAACAATTTAACAATTAAATTGAAACAGATAAATTCTTTTCCATTATTTATTAAATTTTTTAAAGTCTTTGATACAGCGGGTCTGTCTGTTTTTTAAAGAACGTTGTGAATTCTCAGACCTCACAGAATCTTCGATGGTACAGGCTCTATATACCCCCTAGCTCACCCCAGGTCAGCCTGTGCTCGGCGCTGTGAGGGGACGGAGCACCTGGCTCATTCGGTGTCCTCATATTTCTTCACTGATAAACCTAAACTGATAGATCTTCAGGTGGACCCAAGACAGGTAATGACAAAGAGGAATGAACAAGGAAAGGGACTCAGTGCGGGGGGTCAGGGGGCAGCCCGTGACCTTCATGCAGAGCTCACTTAGCCCTGCTGAGGCCAGTTCTGGGCAACATGGACTGGACTTTGGTCTTCAGTTTCTAGAACTGCCAATTGACACATCTAGATGCTTTCCTTGAAAGCCTTCTTTCCGATGATAGATTTAATTTGAGGAGACGATTTTCATTATTACTTCCAACAGAAATAGACGGATGCCTTGTCTTTAATCTGTATTGTTTTAAAATGCTTTAAGGCACATCTGTGATCTGCCCACTTCTTATGAAGTCTCTGTATTTGCACAGCAAACATTCTAGAATCTAATAGTAGCAATATAAAAATTAGTTAAAACCTCTTTTTTATGACAAAGAGCAGATAACTTCATGTGGGACATTTATAAAATAATCCCAAATTGTGTTCCAAATCACCCCCACTTGGAACGTGATTCATTCTGAGGGGTTTGCAGGACTGCTCCGAGTAACTGTGTGGACAGTGTCCGCACGCTACGCCCCACGTCCCGTGTGGGAGGCCCCGATGAAAGGCCGAGAGCAGCTTCACGCTGATGATTTCTCTGTCCTCAGAACGTGTATTTTAAGCTGCTCTGTCTCTGGCCTCTCTACCGAGATTGAACCATGCATTTCCAGCATGAATTTTAAATGTTGATCGTATCCTCCACGCTGCTGTGTTCCTGGATATGTATGTCTTTGGCTGAAAGCAGCGGTGTTGGTCCCAGATGCCGGGCTGACACAGAGCTGCCTTATGGAGCCAGTCGGCATGGAAGCCGCTTAGCACCCTGGCTCCCCCAGCTGCGAGAATTTCCTTATCAGCATCTCCCACCCACATCTAATTCATACTGATCCGTTTCAGAAGATAAACCTTGCACAGATCAGCTCTGCGAATGGGATTCGCAGATGAAAGCTTACTCAAATTTTCTGACATTTATAAGCAAAGGAAGTCAACCTGCAGAGAAGTTAGCTCAAAGAGGGACGTAAGCCTCCAGAATGGCAGAGATAAAATAACATATTGTTGGCAAAGACGTGGAGGATAGAGATCATTTTTCTGCCCGATGAATGGATTATACACAGCATCGTCTCTGATGAGGAGCTTGTGTCTGGAAGACCCCGCTATTCGGCCTTTGGCAAACGCTAGGAATCCACTTCTCTCTGTCCCATAGCCACAGATGGCCCACCCGCAGGGCCTGCGTGTCCCGATGCCACCTCTGCTGGTCCCCAAAGCCAGAACTTCCCAAACTCTGCACATCCTGGTGCCCATGGAAAAATTAAAGTATTTGCTTGGAGCACCAAGTCACTAGGGGACTTGGCTGCCCCTAAGGACTTAGGACAAATCGATCTCTCCTGCACCCCTATGTGCACACCCCAAACTGTGACTCTAAGGAGTACAGCTTAAGGAATTGGTGAAAAGCCAACACACTTCTGAGAAAAATAACCCAAGTGAAGCCCTTAGATTTCCAGGGCCCTTGAAGATTTCTTTATATATGAGGAATTGCGTTGGTCCATCCTGAGCCTTGTAAATACAGTTGTCCACACTGATGCAGGTGTAGCGATGTAAAAGCTCAGGCCCATCCCAAGACAGCCCTGCTAGCATCTGGGGACACTTGAGGGAGTTCCCTTCGATTCCCCTCGGCATCTCCCCAGGTATGGGCCCCACCTGCTGCTACCCCAGGTCCTCGTCCTCATGCTGCCACTCTCCTGGCCCTGCAGCGTGAACTTCAAAACTACTATGGCCTTTCTACATCACAGAAAACCAAAGTAGCGATAGCTCCCCGAAATGGGACACATTACCAAGCAGACGCGGGGAGGCCAACAGAACCTCAGCTCTCTTTCTTCGCCAAACCAGTGATATCAAGGCACGTGGCTCTGTCTTCCTAGGTTGCTTCGTTTGGGCAACTATTTTGAATGTTCTCTTCACCACTGGACTACATTTCTTCACTGTCCCACAGATTAACCTCCCCTTCTGAGCCCACAGATAGGAGGTGAGGTAAATAAAGTTGGGTGAGAGAATTTCCTGTCTACTTCTTCCTTGAAGAAATCCCACAAGATTCCCTGTACCTCTGCACAGAGCTGGTCAGCAATTCCCCTCTGTTTGTTGGGTTGGAGAAAGATGCCCAGTCATACTAGAAAGTGAGAAACTTTCTGATCGCTAGGTCTTTCAAGAATTAGGAGCGTGGCTTCACTCAAAAACCATTTCACAGGGAGCCTATATCAACAATGTGCTCTCCTGAGTATTACTCATTGAATCCTGACTACCACCCTAAAAACAAGTATTTTGCCTCAGTTACTTCTCAGAAGAGCAGATGGTCAAGCTGATGAGATCCATATGTCCAGGGTGGAGACGGGTATAAACCATAATATATGTCTGATGTAGACAAACCAGTTGGAAGGCAAAGGGACCGACTATGAGTTTTTTTTTAAAAATTGCATTGTTCTCAAAGACTTCATATAACCAATATGTATCACATCCATCCACAGAGATTCTAGATAGTGTTCATAAATACCCCAAATCCCACTATTTCTTAATCTTACTCGGATTCTTTTTTTTAATTTTATTTTATTATGTTAGTCACCATACAGTACATCATTAGTTTTTGATGTAGTGTTCCATGATTCATTGTTTGTGCATAACACCCAGTGCTCCATGCAGTACATGCCCTCCTTAATACCCATCACCAGGCTAACCCATCCCCCACCCCCCTCCCCTCTAGAACCCTCAGTTTTTTTCTCAGAGTCCATCGTCTCTCATGGTTCATCTCCCCCTCCGATTGCCCCCACTTCATTTTTCCCTTCCTTCTCCTAATGTCCTCCATGCTGTTCCTGATGTTCCACAAATAAGTGAAACCACATGATAATTGACTTTCTCTGCTTGACTTATTTCACTTAGCATAATCCTCTCCAGTCCCATCCATGTGGATGTAAAAGTTGGGTATTCATCCTTTCTGATGGTTGAGTAATATTCCATTGTATATATGGACCACATCTTCTTTTTCCATTCATCTGTTGAAGGGCATTTCGGCTCTATCTACAGTTTGGCTATTGTGGACATTGCTGCTATGAACATTGGGGTACATGTGGCCCTTCTTTTCACTATATCTGTGTCTTTGGGGTAAATACCCAGGATTGCAGTTGCACAGAAATCAGTTGCTTTCTTATACACTAACAATTCAACTATAGACAGAGAAATTAGAGAAACGATACCATTTATAATAGCACCAAAAACCATAAGATACCTTGGAATAAACCTAACCAAAGAGGTAAAGGATCTATACTCTAGGAACTACAGAACACTCATGAAAGAAATTGAAGAAGACACAAAAAGGTGGAAAAACATTCCATGCTCATGGATCAGAAGAATAAACATTGTTAAAATGTCTATGCTACCCAGAGCAATCTATACCTTCAACGCCATCCCGATCAAAATTCCAATGACATTTTTCAAAGTGCTGGAACAAACAATCCTAAAATTTGTATGGAATCAGAAAAGACCCCGAATTGCCAAGGAAATGTTGAAAAAGAAAAACAAAGCTGGGGGCATCACGTTCCCCGATTTCAAGCTATATTACAAAGCAGTGATCACCAAGACAGCATGGTACTGGTACGAAAACCGACATATACACCAATGAAACAGAAGAGAGAGCCCAGATATAGACCCTCAACTCAATGGTCAAATAGTCTTCGACAAAGTAGGAAAAAATATGCAATGGAAAAAAGACAGTCTCTTCAATAAATGGTGCTGGGAAAATTGGACAGCTGTACAGAGAAGAATGAAACTCGACCATTCTCTAACACCATACACAAAGATAAACTCAAAATGGATGAAAGACCTCAATGTGAGACAGGAATCCATCAAAATCCTAGAAGAGAACATAGGCAATAACCTCTTCGACATCGGCCACAGCAACTTCTTTCAAGATACATCTCCAAAGGCAAGTGAAACAAAAGCAAAAATGAACTTTTGAGACTTCATCAAGATAAAAAGCTTCTGCACAGCAAAGGAAACAGTCAACAAAACAAAGATGCAACCCACAGAATGGGAGAAGATATTTGCAAATGACACTACAGACAAAGCGCTGATTTCCAAGATCTATAAAGAACTTCTCAAACTCAACATCCAAAAAAGACATAATCAAGTCAAAAAATGGGCAGAAGACATGAACAGACACTTCTCCAAAGAAGACATACAAATGGCTAACAGACACATGAAAAAATGTTCATCATCATTAGCCATCAGGGAAATTCAAATCAAAACCACATTGAGATACCACCTTACACCAGTTAGAATGGCAAAAATTGACAAGGCAAGAAACAACAAATGTTGGAGAGGTTGTGGAGAAAGGGGAACCCTCCTACACTGTTGGTGGGAATGCAAGTTGGTACAGCCACTTTGGAAAACAGTGTGGAGGTGCCTCAAAAAATTAAAAATAGAGATACCCTGATGATTTTACTTGGATTCTTTTAAAGCTCCTCACTATAAGTGCACATTCTCATAAGAAAAGGACAAAACATTAAGACCAAAAATGTTACTGTCTCCCTAATCTCCATTCCAGAAAATGCTGGAACAATGAGCATTAACTGGGATTGTAGGCATGGAGGGAGCCTTAAGTACAGGCAAGTAAGGGAGAGAAGGGGAGGGCGGCTGAGCATCCCTTCTCTTTGGGCATTTGCTCCTCAGTGGAGGCTGGGCTGAGTCGACCGCTTGGGGAATCATAACTTCCAGATTATATTCAGAGTGAGGTCAAATCCCACGGCCTTCTGACCAAAGGAAGCTCATGCTTACAACCTCTCAAAATGACCTTCAGAACCCTCTACTAGGACAGAGGCCTGGCCCGGCTCCCGACCTCTGGGCTGGGCCTGCAAAAGTGCCCTTGGAAAGGAATGCAGGTGTCCCTGCTGTTTTGCACCCTCCCGTCCGGGTTCCACGGCACTAAGTGTATGCAGGTCTCTCTACTCAGGCCCAGGCGTTATTTCCCTGGCCCAGAGTCTCCAGCACATCAGCAGGCACCCCTCTTGACTTCCATGGGATAAATCAAACTTTTTTTTTTCCTCCTTCAAAGCCCTGGGTTTAAAACCCATGCATATTTCCATTTAGTAAGACTCCATATTTGGAAATTATTTTTAATATGGAATTCTGGAGTAATGTTGTTTGGGGTTTAGAAGGAGAATGCTGCAATTCAGAGCCCAGATTCATGTGTGTGCTTCAGAAGATCCCTCGTCTGCAGGTCCCGATAGGCAACATGAAAAGGCAATAACTGCCCATTACCAACACAGGACAATTCCCACTCAAGATGCACATCCTGGAGCCATTTCTGGTCGTCACATTCAGGGTTCTTTCTGTCCCCAGGGGGGCAAACTCCAGCGGTTGAGTGCCATCCAGCTCCAAGTCTTAAAAAACAGAGAGTACAAATTCAAGTCCATTCACTTGCAAAGGGAAATCCCTGCCCCTCTGCCCCAAATGTGGCAATGTTTTCTATTTTCAAGACAATCTTTGAAGTGTTATTTCAGCAAGGAAATACGATGCTTGACTCGTCTGAAGCTGGGTTTCAGGCCACACTGTCACGAAGTTGAAGGTACTTCCAAGTGAGACCAAGTGAGCTGAGCTCCAGCGTAAGTGGACCATCTCTGAGCACTGCCCCCGTGGACGCCGGCACAGGCTGGACAGTGTTCAGTCATGTTTGGGGCCCGGGGCTGTTGTTTGCTTTATATTTTTCATTTTAAACAAAGAATCATTTGATTAAAGATAAGTTTTACTTTATTGGGGGTATTTTGTTTCATGTATTTTAAAATGTATTTCAAGGTGATCTCCTGTCTGTCTCTGTAATTAGCAACTTCTAAAACATCACACAGCTCCTGACTTGAATCCCAGAGGACAGGGTGGTGAAGGAAATCTGTATTCGTTAGAAACGAGATAACACAGCCATTTTTGACCTATTTTTGGCCAGAGTCTTTGAGTTTTAGGATTTCAGAGCCAGACAGGACGTCAGAGTTGGGAGTGTCCCCAACTCTGAGCATCTCTGGTGTTCCTTCATGTCCAGGGGAACTCGTGGTGGCGTTAGTGTTTATCTACTAAGAAAACTGGACTTAGTAAGCAGTAATTTGTTTGGTTTTACAACTTTTGTAAGAAAGAAACATCCACAGTCAAAGCCCTTTGTGATCCCGAGATAACCATGGTGGGCACAGGGGTGGAGACACAGGAGGCCTGGCCTCGCTTGGTGCCAGCCCAGAGTCTTCACCCCACACCCTGCTTAGCTGTAGGGTCAAGCACTGTGCTAGGCGCCGACCCTAGGGAGTCTCTTCGATTTTCTAGGCCTAAACTCCCTATTTGTAAAATGGGGACTCCCTTGAGAATTCAGTTCAATTTCTGTAAAAAGCACCTGATAGATAGTAGACACCCCACTACACTGAACTAAGAGAATTCCAGGCCAAAGCAAACATTAGCTAGTGGATTTCTCTTTGTAGTCTTGTTCCAAGTGGGATCTTTCTTAGGCCTGAAATGCTGAGCAGTGTGGGACATCAAGGTCCTAGGTGACAGAGCTGGAAGCAGACCTGTTCTAACCTGGGTTTGTACCTGAGGGACAAGAAACAAAGAGAAGCTCAGAGAAGCCAAATGGGTCCCCTAAGCCACGGGATGCCCGGATGTGGCAGACAGGTGTCCTGGCTCCCAGCCTCCCTCCCCACCTGTAACAGGACAGCAGGGAGTACGATATACCCTGTTGTTTGCTTTCAAATTAGGAATCGTACACCCTTAAGGCTCTTAAAGGTAACAAGAAAGATTAGAGGTGGACACATTCACTGTAAAGGTATGTAGTAAGAAAATTCAGCATTTAACTGGAGTATGGCACATGATATCTCAAGACAGGGGTAACACATGGCCCCCGGGAGTACCAGGCGTTCCTGCGAGATTGTTTCAAGCTTGTTTGCTTTCTCCGCTGTCCTCCCGCTCCTAAAGCCCGCTGTGGTCAGAGGGTGCTTTACCCCCGTTGGACTGTCTCTCCCCAGCCCACGGAGAAGATTTGGTCCCAGCCACCACTCTGTCCTCAGGCCCAGAAACACAGGCAGCTGACTCGCAGTGGTCCCACACGCAGACTTTTCTCTCCGGCCCTCCTCGGACTCATCAGCGTAGGCCTGCCTACACGCCCTGCTGTTTCCTAGGCAGTATTGAACATTTAGCACTCATTCCAGCGTTTGGGTTGGGGTTTTGTGTGTGTGTGTGGAACTTGCCCTCTCTTGAGTTGGGTTTCTCCGTGATATTAGGAGATCAAAAGTGGAGGCGGGGGTTGCTTGTGAGGAGCTGGAATTATCTAGAATTTACTGGGTGTAAGCACAGGGCGTCATAAGCTGGAGGGGTTTCCTTGCTGCTAGTTAGTGTCCTGAGAAACCAACGTGAGGCCCCAAGGAGCACCAGCCACCACCCCGTGAGAGCTCCACGTGATGTAAAATGTAATGGGGAGATTTTATCTCAGAAGACCTAGCATTTCAGGGAGCCTCATAGAACACCTGAGACAGAGGAGTTTTTAAACATGGTAATGCATGAGTGAATAAATAAGTGAGATGTACAAGATAATGCAGTTTCATTCTTTCTTTACCACCTCATTCCAAAAAAGGATTTGGCTTAAGAAACAAACAAATCCACAAAGAGGCAAAAGAGTCAGAGCTATTTACATTAAAGGAATGATGTTTGACAATCTAAGGATAAGGTGTCAAGCTGTAGTCCCCTTCGTAGAAATTAATTTCAGCCAATGTTAGATGGAGAATGAGCCACTCTTCCGATTGGTGCCTGGAGGAAGCGGAGACTGTAGGCTGTCTGTGCCTGGAATCAGCATGGCGGCCACAGGGATGGATGGCACAGGTGGTAGAACCTGCCTGGCAGGAGGTGACTCCCAGGACAAGCTCTGCCATGAACCTATCCCTGCAAGGTCCCTAAGGGGCTTGTCTGATGGAGAGAAGACACCTCAGTACGGAGCACCGTCTTTAGAGGCCAGCAGAAACCATTCCAGGAAATGCACTGATCAAAAGGAGAAATACCAAAGATCTAGAATGTTGTTTTGGCCAAATGTTGACACTGACCTGGAACATTGCCTCTCATCCTCACACAGGCCACTTGGGAGGAATTGTTTGTGATGGAAGGAATCAGATTCTGATTCAACCGTCCTGGGGCAAGCTAGTCTGACAGAAAACTAAAAATCACACAAAACAGGCACTCCATGAAAAAGCTGCATTTGCAAAGCACATTACGAATCCAATGGCAACGGGTTTACCTTGAGCTCTGCGGTAGGTTGCACAGGTAGTGTTCACAGATCTGGCCGCTGGGCAGTAAGGTGCAGAGGGTGAATTGCCAGCCCCACACCAAAGGCTCGGAGGCCATGTGGCGTTGTGTGGTGCACACAGACCAGAGCACTGGGCGCTCACTGGCCCCAGGACTCTAATTAAGTGACTGGGTGACCTGACACCCGCCCCCCTGAGGTTTCTGAGATTCAATTCCATCATGGCACTATAATATCCAAACCGAGATGTCATCTTGAGAATTAAGACAATGTAGGGAAAGCACCTTTCACAATATTTGCATTTGATGCAGTGATGTTGCTATTGTTACTTTTGTTTATGCCCCACTGGAACTACAATCTGAGCCTCCAGACTCCTAGCGGCACATCTTTCCTAGTTACTATGTAACTTTGCACACAGCAGGCCACTTGATCCCCACACAGTCTTCCACTCCTGATGCGGACATTGTCTTTATAATCGCTGACCTGTTGCGAGAGGCTGCACAGCTGTGCCGGTGAGAGTCTGGGTCCATGAGTCAGGACCACGCTGCCCTGTTCATGGACCCCATCCTCACAGTCCTTCCCACACACACACCCCGTACTTCCTGAGTACCCGTCATTTGTGCAAGAAATCATGAGCTAGGGCTGGGATCCTCCTCTGGCGGACTAGTCTCACTGCCATTATTACTGCCTTTCCCAGTAAACGTTGGCTTCAGGTCTCAGCCTGGTGGCCCTTCCTCATCCCTTGTGAGGCTGTCTCACGGGGCGGCAGGGCCCTGCCCGGACCTACTGCACTGTGTGTGGAGTCGGGCACACGCATGTTTCCCCACCAGACGTGATGAGACGTGGCCAAGGGGGACACCCTCCAGACCTCCACAAAGAGGGAACTTCCTCTGGGACGATATCCAAGAGGATCCACACAAGATGCGGGGCCTCCCACCAAGTAGTACGCCATCTGGGGTGTCATTATCCTTTTCTTTACAATCTTGAGAACTGGGTTTTTTAGTGTCATTTGGATCCTGATAAAAAGACTTTCTTAGAGTCTTCCTGAAAAATAACATTTCTTGGGGCTCCCGGGTGGCTCAGCCGGTAAGTGTTTGCCTTCAGCTCAGGACACGATCCCACGGTCCTGGGATCGAGTCCCGCATCGGGCTCCCTGCTCAGCGGGGAGCCTGCTTCTCCCTCTGCCTCTGTCCCTCCTCCCTGTTCATTCTCTCTCTCTCTCATAAATAAATAGAAATCTTTAAAAAAAGAAGAAGAAGAAATGGCATTTCTTCTTAAGTTTATAAAATCTATTATCTGTCTTATGGGATGGCGATGGAGCTGCTGATATTTGGCTTCTAAGTTTTGTTAATCTCTATCCCCCCCCCCTTAGAACATTGGAAAATAAATAAGCAAAACAAAGATGTACATGTCCGTGATTTACTCAAGGCAATTAAGACTTCTCAACATCCAGAATGGGGCTGCCTTTGCCCCAGGGCAGCGGACCACGTCAGAGCGCACAGACCAGTTCAAGGGCAAATGCTCTGAAAAGATGTCTCAATGTCTCTGCGGATTTTCAAGATGGAAATCTACCCCAGGTCCCTGAATTCAGGTATAAAACCTCTACCCTGTGTTCGCACCTCTAAGCAGCAGTCTGGATCCCAGGATCTCCTGAGGAAAGAGGCACCACCTGTCCTGAGCTTTGAGGACACTTCTAAAGTCATTTAAGACTTCACCAAGACAAGGGACAAAGGCAACACGGGCGATGTTTCAGCTCAAACTTTGTTGCTGTTTTTGAAAGCATGGGGCTTTTTGAAAATAGATGCTAAAACCTATACTAAGAAATTAGAGACTCCAAAGTCTGATAAAAGCAATCATTTTTCTCAAATCCTATCATTTGTTACTGCCAGTTTGAGTATTTTTCCATCAGTGAAATCCCCTTATGTCCAGAGTGAAGTACACGGTGATAACACCATCTTAACCTCATCTAAGTCCCACAGCCAGATATTACAACTCAGACAACAGTTCCGGTTCTCCTAGTAAGTTAATAAGTTATGTGACCTTGGCAAAGTCACAATTCTTTATATTCACATATAAAATCACTATATATTGTCAATGATCTACCACTTGTAAACTATAGTACTGTCATTGTGTAAAATAGTTCACTTTAAGTATCACTAATAAGCAGAAGAAATCACACATGTTATGGGAATTTGAATACCAGGTAATAAACACACACACACACACACACACACACACACACACACACACGTGCACATTAAAAGTGAGGTAGTCTAGCTAAAAATGAGAGTGAAAGTCAAATCTCAAATGGACTTCTTTCCCAGAAATTCTTTAACTTGAGAGGAACCACAGGTTGCCTTTCTGTGAATATATTATTCACAAGATATATAGTTTAAGAATGGAAATTTTTTCTCCCTATGGACAGTCTATTTTAAAGGATATTTTATTATTTCAAATGCACATTTAGTTATTGCAATAGTTTTTTTTTTGAAAAATTAGAGATTTTAGGTAGGCAGTGTGGGCAGGTTGTAGCCCCCCCTCCTCTGGTGCAGTAACGATATTCCAAAATTGGCTTCTCTAGAAAAGAAATATGAAATTATGGCAAAAATTGTCAGTATCAACTTTCTCAGAGCTCTGGACGTTAACAAAAGACTTATAACAATCTAAGGGGGTTTTACTGAAAAAAATGATGTGTTTCTTCAAACATCCTTCCTACCGCCTTCACTCTCCTCTCTTTCTGGGACTCCCATTGTGTGTGCTTTCTGAGTATAGAACTGTTTTGGTTGAGAGTATCTTCCTTCCAGTACTTTAAAGATTTGGCTCCACTGTATCCCTCTTCATTATTTCTAACAGGAAATTTGCCATCATCTGTATTTTCTTCTCTGTTTGAAATGCATTTATATTTTCTCCTCTGACTGCTTTTTAAGCTATTGTTTATCTTGCTGCTTTTTGAGCAATTGGATGATAACATCGCTCAGCTTGGTTTTCTTTATGTACCCTGTCCTGGGTTCACTGGATTTCTTGAATCTGCGGGTATATAGTTTTCATCAAATTTCATAATGTTCAGTCTTTAACTATTCAAATATTTTTGTCTGTGCTCTCCCTCTTGCCTCTCCTTCGGTGACACCAATTCCACGCCCATTGGACCACTTAACTTTGTCCGCTGCTCCCAGGTGCTAATTTCATGTTTTCAGTGTTGCTTTTTTTCTGTTGTTGCTTAATTTGGGTAGTGGCTTTTGCTATGTCTTCAACATCAATATTTATTTTGTCTGAAATGCCTAATTTGCTGCTAATCCCATCCAGTGTGTTTTTATCTCAAACACAATTGTTTCCTGTCTCGATGATCCATACGGTTCTCTTTCATATCTGCCATGTCTCTGCTGAAAAGGCATTGAAGCTCAGACACTGGGGTGGGGAGCACGGGCAGAAGAATGTTCATGGCTTATTTTATACTGTGTATACAGACACACTTCCACACCCAGGAGCTTTCAAGAGCGGTGGTTGGAAGACAGGACATCCCGCTAAGAGGGGGGCAGGTTTGGGCTCCTCACACACATGAGGCACTCAGACGGCTGCTGTCACAGTTCCTGCCCTTGTTTCCGGGAAAGAATGGAGGGCTGTGACTTCTGGGCAAACCCAGGCCCTGTCTCCTCCCTGCCCGCTCTCTCATTCTACCTTACTGAGCCAAGTTCTTGGGCCTGGGTTTCCGCACAGTTAGTCATGGAGGGGTCTGGAGGGCTGGGTGACCCATGGTCACCACACTAAACAGCATGCCCTGAAATTGATGGATGTCTGTAGCCTGTTCTCTCCCTGTTTGATGCCCTTCTCCTTCTTCTTCGTCTTCTTCTTCTTCTTCTTCTTCTTCTTCTTCTTCTTCTTCTTCTTCTTTTCTTTTCCCAGCAATCTAGTGTCTAATTACTGAATTGGGATCATAAAAAGCTTTGTTGACTTTGAGAGGTGGGTTCATGGCACTGGTTTCCAAGTACAGGATATTGTGTTTGCCATTTCTTCTGCTTATTCCTTGGTGATTTTCCTCAAGTCCATCAGATAAAATTTTCCTCACTGGCACAAGAATCATTAAGAATGAGTTGTTGCCTCTGATGCACAGAACGAGTTGGTGGAAGTGGTCCATGTGCTCAAAGCTGGCCTTGTCAGTGACGGAGTAGGTGATGAGGAAGCTGTCAGCCATGCCATGTCATGCTCCCGAGTGGCAGAGTCCCTGCTGGAGCCTCCACCTGGTAGGGACCTTTGAATCCTTGTCACCACCAACTGTTGTGAACTGAGAATGGACCAGCAGGACAGCGAGTATCCCCTGGGGTCCTAGGATGGGGGCTGCATCCTCAGGAGCCCCTCTAGGCTCTCACAGTGAAAAGCCAAGAAAGGTCTACATATTTGGTTTTAGATTTAAAATGTCATTTCCTTCCAGTATGTGTGTGTAGACTTCTTTTGTCCTTAAATTTTGCTGTGCTTTCTAAACCTTCCATGATGTTATATGTGAATTTGGCAATGGGAAAAATAAATTGGTATATAGAATACATACTTTATGTGTTTTCTTGGTTGTTCTTTTTTAAAGATTTTATCTATTTATTTGTCAGAGAGAGAGAGAGAGAATGCACAAGCGGGGTGGGGAGGGGCCAAGGGAAGGGCAGAAGGAGAAGCAGGCTCCCAGCTGAGCAAGGAGCCCAATGAGGGACTCGATCTCAGGACCCTGGGATCATGATCTGAGCTGAAAGCAGATGCTTAACTGACTGAGCCACCCAGGCTTCCCACTTTATGTTTTCTTAACTCAAATTCCACAAGTTAACTAATACCTTCCTTAAATAGAAAAAATAGTTTTGCTCCTGAATTGGTTTATTTGGAACTGAAATTATTTGATTTCTTTGTATTTCTTGCCTTTTGACCAACTCTTTTGTCTTTATCTCCAACTCTTACCCTGGACATTCTTTTTAAAGATTGATTGATTGATTGATTGATTGATTTTAGAGACGGAGAACTTGCAGGTGTGGGGTACAGAGGGAGAGAGAATCCCAAGCAGACTCCCCGCTGAGCATGGAGCCCGATGTGGGGCTTGATCCCAGGACCCTGAGATCATGACCTGAGCTGAAACCAAGAGTCAGTTGCTTAACTGACTAAGCCACCCAGGCACCCCTGTCCTGGACATTTTTAAGTAATTCTTTTGGCACAAGTGAAATGGGACTATTCCCTAGAAACTCGTGTCCCTGTGCACATGTGCGATGGAGAAATGGGGGAGGGGGGCCATGAGGGGGGAGCCTTCTCCTCTGCCCTTCGGCACATCCAGAGCCAAGGGTCATGAAGAGGTTAACATTAGAGAAAACAAAAACTCCATGGCCTTGTCTTCCAAGGGTTCTGTTTCTGTAGGACAAACAGCTATTGGTTCAAACAGTTATCTGCCACCTTGCCCACACCATTGCAGGGGAGATCCTGTTACACAGGGGGCATCCCTGCCAGGGCAAGGGGACTCCTACTGCCCCCCAACGCAGCATCCCCAACCCGTGTCGGACTTGCACACACGCTCCTTAGGCTTTGGAGTTTGCTTGTGTTCAATGGCTCTTTTTATTGATGCATATTAGGCAGGTTCCCGGGGCTGGATTTTATTTGGGGTGAGCCCCTCCACGCAGACACAGCCCTTGCGTGTTTTGATCCCGTGCGCTATGTAAATAGAAGAATGGCCTCCAAATTCCAGCCAGAAAAAGGAGTTGGCCAATTAAAATGCTAACCACTTGATTGAAATGGTGCCATTATGGGAAGACCATATTGTGAGTTCACACGGAACAAAGATTCGGCACCAAATGTCTTCTAGGTTGAACATTCCGCTAAAACATGTTTGAAGTAAGCAATAAATAAACAAAATCTCTCCTTCAAAAAGCAAGACGTGGGGATTAGAAGGAAACAGATAAATGACCCTTTTGTAGAAACGATGCTTTCTCCCCTTTTATATTGACTAATTGACAACTATGTGGGTCTTTTTTTTTTCCCCCTTTCCAGAGGGAAGAAAAGATGTGAGTTGGCTCTGATCCCATTAGCACGACTAGCTGGAGACCAGCCATCTGTCACAGCTGCCGCTTGCTTTAACTGCCACTCTAATTGACAATGAACTCAGAGACCTGTAATAATTGTGCCTGCTCGGTGACTCCGGCAGGTAATGCTTCCTTTTAGGATCCATCAAGCCCCATCTGTGCCTGCTCAGTGCCTTTCTCCGGGGACTCTGCCCTCTGCGAGGCCTCCGAGCTCGGCTCAGACCCGGGGTTCACCTCATGAGGGAGGCTCCGTGGGGCCTGGGGGACAGCCTGCCCGGGATGAAATTGAAAACCTCCTACAACTTGTCCTAAGATTTTAATCCCATTGCCAGGCATTCACAACATCTGCCACTCAGCCAAGCTGTTTTGGGGAGATTTGAACCAACTGCTTTTGCTCCTGCTGGTTTTTTAAGAAATACTTATTTCCTTTCATGAGTTTTCTTGACCACAGTATGTTTTGGTAAAGTTTCCTTACCTTTCCTTTTAATGTCTGTTTCCCTCTAAGGCAGGGCAGAGCGTGCCCTCTGGAGAGTGGCTCAGACATCAGGACAAGGTCAGCAAAGGTGGTGTGGACTGCCGTGGATTCCAGCAGTAGATTTTGAAAATGCTCATTTTCCTGGGAAACATCACTATTGTCCCTTGGGCTCAGAGCCTGTGTACCTGCAGACATTCCTTCTCAGGCTTCTCTCTCAGTGAGACAGCAGTGATCTGGGCGACGGCCCGAGCCACCATGACGGTGGCCCTAATGGTCGGTCTTCTGCAGCCAATGGAAGACATCCGTGCCCACTGAGAGGCTGGCTGTGTTGGACGTCTTTGCTTCCCGATCCAGGCTGAGGAGAACACAGCCTTGTTTTCAGTCAGCTCAGCTGATATCTGCTACCTTCATTTGTGAAAACAGAAACACAAAGAATAAGCAACTGATTAGCTGTAACATCCCTTCAAACTGCTTTCCTCTGTGTGCCTGAAGCATTTACTAAACAAACATCCAGCGTGGCAGGTTCTCTACTTGTCTCACTGGGGAGAAAAATGCAAGGCAAGGGTGTCTCAGGGGTCCGCCAGGCTGACAGGCTCCATGAGGTAAGTGCACAGAGATAAAGAAACCAAAACAACAGCCTGGACGTTAGGCCATATTTCTCCCACACTGCCCTGACCACACACCTGGAAAGCCAGATTAAAAGCAAAGTCTCAGCTTCCCTGGTCCTGCTCATCAAGCCTCTGGGAGGAGGCAGCAAGGGTCAACCTACTCTACACCAGCTCCTTGGAGGAGCCCCACACAGTCAGCCCAGCTCACTTCCTCAAAGGAGTGCTTTGGACTCACCACCGTGAGGCTCTAGAGAAGAAACAAACCAACCAGAGCCTGTGGGGAGGACATGTCGGGCCTGGCTGCAGGGTCACACAGCCCGAATTTATGAAGGGCATTGAACTTTGCATCGTGGTTTCAACTGAGGGAGATTGGGGGTGAGGTGGCATTGTAGGGACAGGGCCTTCTGAGCAGGTGACCTTGTAGGAATGAGCCTTGTGGATGGAGTGTTAGTCAAGCAAGGCACTGTGGCTGGGGCCCACAAGAACAGGTGGAAAAAAAGTAGGGCTTGAGCCCTCAGAGTCGGCTTGGACCCTGTAAGGCACTGTAGACCCTGCAAAGATGTTGGCATTTTGCGGGATTCAATCTGTATATATTAGGTTCTCCCGACATTGTAAAAAGTCTCTTGGGACACCTGGATGGCTCAGTTGGTTAAGCGTCTGCCTTTGGCTCCGTCATGATCCCGGGGTCCTTGAGATCAAGCTCCCTACTCAGCAGGGAGTCTCCTTCTTCCTCTCCTCTCTCCCCTGCTCATGTACTTGCTCTCTCAAAAAAAATAAAATAAATAAATAAGGTCTTAAAAAAAGAGTCCCTCTTCTTTAAGATCTCAAAATTTAGCAAAAACAAAAAAAGAAAAGAGCTCTTGTATAAGCCAGTGAGATCTATTAGACCAAGCTTCATGTGAACATGAGAAAAATATAGCTCACTTCTGCCTAAAGGAGAGTGTGGAGTTTGGCTGTTTTTATTTTTCAGAGATCGTAAGAGGGAGAAGTAAAACTTTAGACCTAGAAAGGCCCTTTAAGACTATAGGGTGGACTTTTTAGAAAATGTCCTCTTTTGTTCTGGGACCAGAAAAATGATGCGATTTCGTTAAGATCGCGTATGGGGTTGAGCATGTCCAAAATCTGCCCCGCAGGTCTGGGAGGCCTCTTTCCAGCAAAGCCCACTCTGTTGGGTTTTCTAGTACAAATCACCTGTAGGTTAAGCTCACAATCGCAGTCCTTCCATGAACAAATGCCCCTGGATCTTGTCTTACCTCGTCCTATTGAAGCACTAAGCTCAGATGCCATCTTCTGGCTTCGGGGGTGGGATTCTAGAATTAAGAAGCAAAGAACAACGCTGATGACTTCCTCTGTCCACCTGAGCTCTGTTCTTCAGATTCAGGATTTCTCTGTCTTTGATGAGTTAACTGCCAATATGGTAGAGCTGTCAGCCCATCTCTGAGCACTCTGGGATATCTTCCTCTTTATTCTTATTCTTTTCGGTCATAACCTCTTATTTAAGAGCAAATTAGCTCTTCGCACACCGTGGAACTCCTACCCTTGCTATGTTATGTCAGTGGCAAGCCCTCCCACAGCCAGACCCCAGCCAAGCTTAGCCACTGGTGCTCCTGCCCTCCCCCCCACACACCCAGATCCAGGCCCTCCATCTCCCTAATCACTATCCTTGCCATTTGGACCCCTTCCAATCTGTCTACATCTTCAGGAGCTGGGAAGAAATCCCGAGCTAGAAACAAGCAAGGTTGTGTGCCTCTTGCACCTCATGATGGTGGGCACACATCAGTATCGGTTGCTTTGCCGTTTATGTCTTCTGTTCCCTCTGGTGCCTACCTTTCCTTAGAGACTTCTGCCTTTTTAACCACATGCATGCATAATTTTAATTTATCTATGCCTAAAACAAAACCTTGAAAGAAGTGATGTAAGTGACTGCTTCTCAGGACACTCCGTCAGGCGGAGAAAGAGAAAACAGATTTTCCCACGGGCTCCGGTCTGCCGTTCGTCAAACATCGGGCTTGTGTGGGTGTCGGCGGCCCCACACATATGCATGGCCCGGCGTCAGCAGCCACCGAGGAGGCGTGAGGCGTCAGAGCACGCCGCGAGAGCTGAGCTGGGGCAGCCTGAGGGGTCTCGGGTGGAGCGGAAGCCTCTGACGCAGGCATATTGTGGCCTCACGGAGGGAACAGAAGAACCTAATGCATCCCAGTTAAGTTCTCTGGTGGGGAGGTACTTGAGACAGTGTGGGAAACCCAAAGGGACACGTGATTCAATCTCGAGGACTTGAGAACGTGTCCCCAGCTAGATGGGAATGAGCCTGCACCTGTGACAAGGAGACACTGGAAGAGAAATTTGAACCCTGACTGCGGAGGGAGCAGCATGCATGGGGCCAGAGGGCCAGAGACCCTGGGCACGCCCAGGAGCATTTTCACACTTTGCAAATCTTCACAGGATTAATAACAGAAAAGCAGATGGGTCAAGTCAATTGTCTTTTTTCTGGTACTCAAATTTTACTTTACCTTGTTTCGTATGACAGTTCTTATTAAACTGGCAAGTACCACAGTAGTGAACATTTTTCTTAATATATTTAGACCCTGAGCTCAAAAGTATAATGAATGGTTCTTCCTTGCTTCTTTGTCTTCTCATTTAGAATGTGAAGAATAGCCCATTTGTAGAAGACAGAGCTGGTTGTACCCCCGAGAAAGTAAACTCATTTCTGCCTCTCGATCTCCCCACAGGGTACATCGTCTGGGTATGGCTCAGCTTTGAGGTGGAAGGAGAGGGAGAACCTTGGGAGGTGCCCAGTCTCCTTTTATGGATTTCCTCTTGCCTCCCTGATGCATTTTCCAATGTACCCGTCCTTCCCTGTTCTTGTAGATACCTCTCAGGTAAGATCTGGTTATTAACCATTAAATCTTATGGTGAAGGCATTCAAACTCACATTTCTTTCTTTTTGCGACAGTTTTGGGCACCAGTAAAAAGCCGGAGGGGTCTCTGCCCCTCCCCTCCATCCAGGTGACTGCCCAGAGCATCACACCTAAGGCCGACAACATGAAAACGAGAGAACAGGGTGTGATGCTGGGATCCATTTTGGAGGCTCTCTGAATGACATGAAAAAGTTATATATATATATATTTTTTTCTTAATTTAGGTCTTTTTTTTCTACATTTATTTAGCTGCAAACACCTCTTCTAAATCGGGCACTCTGCAAATAACCTTATTTCTCAGCACTGGTTGGTTTAGGAGACGGACATCTTGAATTGCAGTGAAGTCCAAGGATGAGTGTGCTGCTTTGGCCACGGGCTTGTCCTCTCCAGAGCAGTTGGCCTTTCATGCAAGAATTCATGGTGAGTTACCTCAGTTTACACTTTAAATTTGTGTGTAAGTCTACCAATTAGGCCTCATGTTGTATTTACTACACTACTACTTTCTCAAGTTAAAAATATTATATGTCCCTGTGTTTTCCAAATCCTTTCTCATGATTTTAATGACTACATAATATTCCATATCCCATCATATGCCTACAGCAGCATTTCTTCAAACAATTCCCTATTGTGCTTTGTCCTATGTAGTTGGTTTCCAATGCTTCATTGGTCCACTGAACATCTTAGTGCATAGATCTTCACCTTTATCTCTGAACATTTCTTTATACAAACAGTTTGATTTAAAATTAGCAACAAGGATTAATAATTGATACATAGTTCCTAGAGTGAGTCATCAGTAAAATTGTTCAGGAGGATTTTAACTCAAGCAGGATTTATTGGACATCTGTGACTTGCAGAACATTGCACTGAGAAACATAGAAACAAAATGTGAGACACAAACTTGCTTTTAGTAATTTATGACCTAATCAGGGAAATATACACATTTCTCTATGTACTACATATGTATACATATTATGGCATATATATATGATATGTTTTCATTCATGTCATATATATATACACACACATATGTATGCTTTTTCTTTAAATTAAAAAAAATAGATCAGTGATAACGAAAAAAACTCACCAATGGCAGAAAAAGCCCTCATATTCTGTTCCTTATCTCTTTCTAAATATCACTAAGCACCTCGCTTCTTTTGTAAGTCATACGTCAACAATACACAGTCACAGGTACTTACTCTCCCGACCCTGTTCTTTCAGCCTTGTCGAATGCTCTGAATTCCTCTGTCCACCAGGACAGGGGTTCCTCAACTCTCACAAACTGTCCCTTGATTCTGGCAAAGGTTCTGCTCACCTGGTAGTTCCAATAGGCAGGGTTTTTAACCTTAGGGAGTCCTTGTATAAATTTCGGGAGGGATCTATAAATCTGAATAGAAAATAATGCCTTTTTAATCTTCATTAGCCTCCAACTGAAATTTACAGTCAGTGAATATCGTCCACAGACCGCAGGTATTTACGGGTTCTTGTGACTCTGTCCACAGGTTGGATAAGAGATATTGTCACGGGGGGCGGAGCAAGATGGCGGAGGAGTAGGAAAACTGGATTTCGTCTGGTCTCAGGAATTCAGCTGAATAGGGATCAAACCATTCTGAACACCTACGAACTCAAGAGGAGACTGAAGAGGAGAGTAGCAACAACTCTCTGAACAGAGAAGCGACCACTTACTGGAAGGTAGGACGGGCGGAGAAGTGAATCCGAGGCGATATTCGGGAGGATAGACGGCGGGGGAGGGGGCCTCCGTCGGCCGCTTCTGGCAAGTGCTAGAGCCGCGGAGCACAAAATCGGACCTTTTAGAAGTCGGCTCCGTGGAGGGACGTCGCTCCAGTGGCTAAGCGGGGGGTGGAAGCCTCGCAGGACAGTGTGCTCTCAGGACCCTCGGGGTCACAGAAAGACCGGGGGTGCCTGAGTGCGGCAGAGCTCCCAGGGATCGGAGCGGGGAAGCCGGCTGCAGAGACGGAGCCGAGGCGCGGGCTCTCAGCTCGGGGTGGCCATAAACTGTGATCCGCGGCCCAGTCGGGCCACTGCTCCTCCAGCAGGGACCCAACAAGTGGCAGAGCCGGGGAGACTCCCCTTCCTCCCCCGGGAGGAGCGGCGTGGGAGCGCACCGCAGGGATCTGCTGGGTTTGGAGACTCCACACGGGGTCGGGTGCCAGAGATAGAAACGCTCGGTCACAGGCCGGGTGAGCACGGAGTGCGGCCGGAGACCGGGGACACGGGAGTGACTGCTTATCTCTGGGGGCGCACTGAGGAGTGGGGCCCCGAGTTCTCAGCTCCTCCGAGTGGAGATTGGGAGGCCACCATGTTCACCCTGGTCCTCCAAAGCTGTACGGAGAGCTTGCAGGGAACAAAAGCTCCTGAGAGCAAACCCGAGCAGCTTGCTTAGCCTGGACCGACAAGGGCGGGGCAATTCCGCCTCCGGCAAAGACATCTGGGAACCACGGCAACAGGCCCCTCCCCCAGAAGATCAGCACGAACAGCCAGCAAGCCAAGACCAAGTTTACCGATCAAGGAGAACGGGAGAACGCCAGCGCTAGGGGAATACTGCACATAAAATTCATGGCTTTTCTTTACCATGATTCATTAGTTTTTCAAACTTAATTTTTTTCACTGTTTTTGTTTAATTTTTCTTTTTCCCTTTTTCAACCAACATCTATCTTATCAATCCCTTTTTTTAAAAAAACATTTTTTATTTTTCGTTTTTAGAGTCATGTTTTATCCCTTCATAGAAGTTACCCTTATTTTTTGGCATATATATATAAGCTGTTCTCTCTTTAAAGTTTTAGGATACGGTTTCTTCTAACAGATCAAAATATACCCTAAATCACTAGTGTATGTCTTTGTACTAGTCTCCTGCCTGATCACATTCTCTCCCTTTTTTTAAATCTTTTTTGTCAAATAACTTCTTATCGTATTAATTCCTTTTATAAAATCTTTTATACTTTTCATCTTTACAGTCATCTTCCATCCCTTCATTGTATCAACCCTTATTTTGTGCATATATAAGTCTGTCTTCCTTTAAAATTTTAGGAGGCACTTTTTTCTAACAGACCAAAATATGCCCAAAATCTAGTGTGTGGCACTGACCTATGCACTAACCTGATCATATTTGATCATATTCTGTTTTATTATTGTTCTGTTTTTGTTTTATCTTTTTCTTTTTGTTTTTCTTTCTTTCTTTTCTCTTTTTTTTCTCCTTCTTTTTTCTTTCTTTCCCTTTCTTTTCCCCTGGTTTCAGGTCTTTTCTGATTTCTATAGATTATATTTGCTGGGAACGTTTTTAACCTGTTAGCATTTTGTTCTCTCATTCATCTATTCTCCTATGGACAAAATGACAGGACGAAAAAAATCACCTCAGCAAAAAGAACAAGAGGTAGTACTGTCAGCCAGAGACCTACTCAACACGGACATTAGCACGATGTCGGACCTAGAGCTCAGAATCATGACTTTAAAGATACTAGCTGGGCTTGAAAAAAGTGTGGAAGTTATTAGAGAAACCCTTTCTGGAGAAATAAAAGAACTAAAATCTAACCAAGTCAAAATCAAAAAGGCTATTGATGAGATGCAATCAAAAAGGGGGTCACTAACTGCTAAGATAAATGAGGCAGAAGAGAGAATCAGCGATATAGAAGACAAAATGATGGAAAATAAAGAGGCTGAGGAAAAGAGAGATAAACAACTACAGGATCACGAGGGCAGAATTCGAGAGATAAGTGATACAATAAGATGAAACAACATCAGAATAATTGGGATCCCAGAAGAAGAAAGAGAGAGAGGGACAGAAGGTATATTGGAGCAAATTATAGCAGAGAACTTCCCTAATGTGAGGAAGGAAACAGGCATCAAAATCCAGGAGGCACAGAGAACCCCTCTCAAAATCATAAAAATAGGTCAACACCCCAATATCTAATAGTAAAACTTACGAGTCTCAGAGACAAAGAGAAAATCCTGAAAGCAGCTCAGGAGAAGAGATATGTAACCTACAATGGTAGAAATATTAGATTGGCAATAGACCTATCGACAGAGACCTGGCAGGCAAGAAAGGACTGGCAAGATATCTTCAGAGCACTAAACGAGAAAAATATGCAGCAAAGAATACGATATCCAGCTAGGCTCTCATTGAAAATAGAAGGAGAGATAAAAAGCTTCCAGGACAAACAAAAACTAAAGGAATTTGCAAACACGAAACCAGCCCTACAAGAAATATTGAAAGGGGTCCTCTAAGCAAAGGGAAAACCTAAAAGCAGCACAGATCAGAAAGGAACAGAGACAATATACAGTAACAGTCACTTTACAGGCAGTACAATGGCACTAAATTCATATCTTTCAACAGCTACCCTGAATGTAAATGGGCTCAATACCCCAATCAAAAGACACAGGCTATCAGATTGGATTAAAAAACAAGACCCATCAATATACTGTCTGCAAGAGACTCATTTTAGACCCAAAGACACCCCCAGATTGAACGAGAGGGAGTGGAAAACCATGTACCATGCTAATGGACACCAAAAGAAAGCTGGGGAGGCAATCCTTATATCAGACAAATTAGATTTTAAAACAAAGACTGTAATAAGAGATGAGGAAGGACACTATATCCTACTTAAAGGGTCTATCCAACAAGAAGATCTAACAATTGTAACTATCTATGCCCCTAACATGGGAGCAGCCAATAATATACGGCAATTAATAACAAGAGCAAAGAAACAGATTGACAACAATACAATAATTGTGGGGGACTTTAACTGCCCCCTAACTGAAACGGACAGGTCATCTAAGCAAAAGATCAACAAGGAAATAAAGACTTTAAATAACACACTGGACCAAATGGATTTCACAGACATATTCAGAACATTCCATCCCAAAGCAACGGAATACACATTCTTCTCTAGTGCCCATGGAACATTCTCCAGAATTGATCACATCCTAGGTCACAAATCAGGTCTCTACTGGTACCAAAGATTCAGATTATTCCCAGCATAATTTCAGACCACAATGCTTTGAAACTAGAACTCAATCACAAGAGGAAAGTCGGAAAGAACTCAAATACATGGAGGCTAAAGAGCATCCTACTAAGGAATGAAGGGGTCAACCAGGAAATTAAAGAAGAATTTAAAAAATTCATGGAAACCAATGAAAATGAAAACACAACTGTTCAAAATCTTTGGGATACAGCAAAGGCAGTCCTGAGAGGAAAGTACATAGCAATAGAAGCCTTTCTCAAGAAACGAGAAAGGTCTCAAATACACAACCTAACCCTACACCTAAAGGAGCTAGAGAAAAAACAGCAAATAAACCCTAAACCCAGCAGGAGAAGAGAAATAATAAAGATCAGAGCAGAAATCAATGAAATAGAAACCAAAAGAACAGTAGAACAGATCAACGAAACTAGGAGCTGGTTCTTTCAAAGAATTAACAAGATGGATAAACCCCTGGCCAGACTTATCAAAAAGAAAAGAGAAATGACCCAAATCAACAAACTCATGAATGAAAGAGGAGAGATCACAACCAACACCAAAGAAATACAAACAATTATAAGAACATATTATGAGCAACTCGATGCCAGCAAATTAGATAACCTGGAAGAAATGGGTGCATTCCTAGAGATGTATCAACTACCAAAACTGAACCAGGAAGAAATAGAAAACCTGAACAGACCTATAACCACTAAGGAAATTGAAGCAGTCATCAAAAATCTCCTAGCAAACAAAAGCCCAGGGCCAGATGGCTTCCCAGGGGAATTCTATCAGACATTTCAAGAAGAATTAATACCTATTCTCATGAAACTGTTCCAAAAAATAGAAATGGAAGGAAAACTTCCAAACTCATATTATGAGGCCACCATTACCTTGATCCCAAAACCTGACAAAGACCCCATCAAAAAGGAGAATTACAGACCAATATCCTTGATGAACATGGATGCAAAAATTCTCACCAAAATTCTAGCCAGTAGGATCCAACAGTGCATTAAAAGGATTATTCACCATGACCAAGTGGGATTTATCCCTGGGCTGCAAGGTTGGTTCAACATCTGCAAATCAATCAACGTGATACAATACATAAACAAAAGAAAGAACAAGAATCATATGATCCTCTCAATAGATGCAGAAAAAGCCTTTGACACAGTACAGCATCCTTTCTTGATCAAAACTCTTCAGAGTAGAGGGATAGAGGGTACATACCTCAATATCATAAAAGCCATCTATGAAAAACCTACAGCAAATATCATTCTCAATGGAGAAAACTTTTCCCCTAAGGTCAGGTATGCAGCAGGGATGTCCACTATCACCATTGCTATTCAACATAGTACTAGAAGTCCTAGCCACAGCAATCAGACAAAAAAAGAGACCAAAGGCATCCAAATTGGCAAAGAGGAAGTCAAACTCTCACTCTTTGCAGATGATATGATACTGTATGTGGAAAACCCAAAAGACTCCACCCCAAAACTGCTAGAACTCATACAGGAATTCAGTAAAGTGGCAGGATATAAAATCAATGCACAGAAATCAGTGGCATTCCTATACACCAACAACGAGACAGAAGAGAGACAAATTAAGGAGTCCATCCCATTTACAATTGCACCCAAAACCATAAGATACCTAGGAATAAATTTAACCAAAGAGGCAAGGGATCTGTACTCACAAAACTATAAAATACTCATGAAAGAAATTGAAGAAGACACAAAGAAATGGAAAAATATTCCATGCTCATGGTTTGGAAGAACAAACATTGTGAAGATGCCAATGCTACCTAGAGCAATCTACACATTCAATGCAATCCCCATCAAAATACCATCCACTCTTTTAAAGAAAATGGAACAAATAATCCTAAAATTTGTATGGAACCAGAAGAGACCCTGAATAGCCAGAGGAATAGTGAAAAAGAAAAGCTAAGCTGGCGGCATCACAATTCCGGACTTCCAGCTATATTTCAAGGCTGTCATTGTCAAGACAGTATGGTACTGGCACAAAAACAGACACATAGATCAATGGAACAGAATCGAGAGCCCAGAAATGGACCCTCAACTCTGTGGTCAACTCATCTTTGACAAAGCAGAAAGAATGTCCAATGGCAAAAAGACAGTCTCTTCAACAAATGGTGTTGGGAAAATTGGACAGCCACATGCAGAAGAATGAAACTGGACCATTTCCTTACACCACACACAAAAATAGACTCCAAATGGTTGAAAGACATAAACGTGAGACAGGAGTCCATCAAAATCCTAAAGGAGAACACAGGCAGTAACCTCTTCCACCTCAGCCGCAGCAACTTCTTCCTAGAAACATCACCAAAGGCAAGGGAAACAAGGGCAAAAATGAACTATTGGCATTTCATCAAGATAAAATGCTTTTGCCCAGCAAAAGAAACAGTCCACAAAAGCAAAAGACAACCGACAGAATGGGAGAAAATATTTGCAAATGACCTATCAGATAAAGGGCTAGTATCCAAAATCTATAAAGAACTTATCAAACTCAACACCCAAAGAACAAATATTCCAATCACGAAATGGGCAGGAGACATGAACAGACATTTTTCCAAAGAAGACATCCAAATGGCCAACAGACACATGAAAAGGTGCTCAACATCACTCGGCATCGGGGAAATCCAAATCAAAACCTCAATGAGATACCACCTCACACCAGTCAGAATGGCTAAAATGAACAAGTCAGGAAATGACAGATGTTGGCGGGGATGTGGAGAAAGGGGAACCCTCCTACACTGTTGGTGGGAATGCAAGCTGGTCAACCACTCTGGAAAACAGTATGGAGGTTCCTCAAACAGTTGAAAATAGAGCTACCGTACGATCCAGCAATTGCACTACTGGGCATTTACCACAAAGATATAAATGGAGGGATCCGAAGGGGTACGTGCACCCCAATGTTTATAGCAGCAGTGTCCACAATAGCTAAACTGTGGAAAGAGCCAAGATGTCCATCGACAGATGAATGGATAAAGAAGCAGTGGTATATATACACAATGGAATATTATGCAGCCATCAAAAGGAATGAGATCTTGCCATTTGCAATGACGTGGATGGAACGGAAGGGTGTTATGCTGAGTGAAATAAGTCAATCAGAGAAAGGCATGTATTATATGACCTCACTGATATGAAGAATTCTTAATCTCAGGAAACAAACTGAGGGTTGCTGGAGTGGTGGGTGTGGGAGGGATGGGGTGGCTGGGTGATAGACATTGGGGAGGGTATATGCTATGGTGAGCGCTGTGAATTGTGCAAGACTGTTGAATCACAGATCTGTACTTCTGAAACAAATAATGCAATATATGTTAAGAAAAAAGAAAAAGAAGAAGATAGCAGGAGGGGAAGAATGAAGGGGAGTAGAAGAATTCGGAGGGGGAGACGAACCATGAGAGACGATGGACTCTGAAAAAAAATTGAGGGGTCTAGAGGGGAGGAGGTAGGGGGATGGGTTAGCCTGGTGATGGGTATTAAAGAGGGCACATTTTGCGTGGAGCACTGGGTGTTATGCACAAACAATGAATCATGGAACACTACATCAAGAACACTACATCAAGAACATTGTTATGCACAAACAATGAATCATGGGACACTACATCAAGAACAAAGATGTAATGTATGGTGATTAACATAACAATAAAAAATTTAAAAAAAAGAGATATTGTCACACCGTATTACCATTGTTGCTGATCTGAAAATGTTCCTTGTCTTCAAAATTATGGCAGTTATTAGCAACAACACCGAATCTTATTAATTATTTAATGCATTAATAAAGAAGCCCATTTATTTCTTATCACAAATTTCTGAAAGTATTTTTATACCTGTATTTCAAAATAATATATTTGGTTTCCTTTGAAATTCTATTTTATGTATGTGTTTATGTCTGTGTATGTATATTCTAAGAAGAGGTACTAAAGTTGCACCAAATAATCTAAGCAGATCCAAGACACACAACAATGCAAAAACCTCTGCCCTAAATAGCCATAACTATGTCCTCCTCAGTGCTGCTCCTTATACTGACATTCTTCCAGCATTGCCCATGGCATGCTCGTGCTTTACTGCTGATGGGGCTGTCTTCCCTACTGGACTCTGGCTCACAGCTCAGAGTCAAACATGAATTAAGCAAATAATAAATGTTTACTGAACCAAACCACATGGAACCAAATCTTCAGGAAAGCATTTAAAGTGAGATGGGGTTTATTATGGACCTTGAAAACAGAAAGGATATGGATTAACACGGAGCTCAGAAAGGGAGACATAAATGGGAAAATCTTATGGAAAGACAATTGTTATAGTTTACACACAAGGGTAACAATATGCATTCTCTGATCCTGTAATTGTGACCAGAAGTGACAAAAGGAAATTAACACATTGTGAATTTGCAAGGGAATGGACTGGTGCTCTAGTCCATATTAGAGGTGTCAGATCAGGGGCTACGTTTAAAGTCTCTTTTAGCTTTATATTTTGTTATGAAAAGACAAGTAAATAGTACCAGTAATATATACATATATATGTACATGTAAATACATTTGTATATATAATACATATATGTATAAAAATATATACAAAATAAATATGTATATACATATCTATAATATATATGTATATATTATAGATATATATATAAGAAGACCATGGCCCACAATTTTCATCTCTAAAAGCATTATTTAAAAGATATTCCATGGAATAGCCACTGTCACGAAAATTGTTTATCTTAAGCAATTATTGGGGAAATGTTGGGCTAAAATATTGAAACAGGATTCTTTGGGTTGCAATCCTTTAAGCCTTCTTCATGCTAAAGTTTACTGTGAATCTCTAAGAGAAGGCTAATACACATAGCCTTACTCAAATTCACACGCATCAGGAAGATTTTTTTTCCCTGGGCGTGTCTCCAGGCTAGTGCTTCTTAGAATATATTTTGGGCAATGCCTGCCTATACTTACCTTCTTCCTATTTCAGCATGCTAAATACAGAAGTGTGTATTTATTTATAGAAAGGTGCTGTTTGTTGAGCCTTGGAAAATGTTAACAGCTTAAAATGACTTCTCAGCTGTCTCTACACGACTTAAATTTTGCAAGGGTAGTTACTCACTCCCATCTCCCATCAGTCTTCCTTGATAGGTCTGGTGGAAATTTTCAAATCAAATCTTAAGAATCAAATCTTAAATAACTCGTAGTGGGGTACTTGCAGTACCCATTTCATACAGAAGAGCGTGTGAGTTTGTTTATCAGTGGGTCACTGAGAGAAGACCGCTCCCCAAGTCACCAGAGGCAGCAGCTGGGTTTTCTTTGGAAATCTCCCATCAGGGTTACTTGATCTTTAAAAAGACACCAATGGGAAGGAAACTGTGAGCACCCAGCGTCAAGAACAGGGATTTGATTACTGGTTATGAAGAATACTATCTTCTAATTCCATTTTTCCTGGGGTATAATTACAGGCTAGTTACCGAGTCTTTGTTGTTCTTGTGGTTGCTGTTTTAATTCAGAGATGATGTCGTGAGAACTCTTTGAAAGAGCATGTTTTGATTACTTTTAGAATGTGTTGTACCCACCATGACACTGTGCTTGCTGGTGAGAAATGACACACCTTCTTGCTTAGAAGGAAACATCAGAAGCAGAAGCACATCTGAATATAATGATATGTAAGCTCCATCCAAACTGTTTTCAATGGATATATATATATATAGTAATGCCCAATAATATCAAAAGCATAGTTTGTAAGCTCTTAGCTAAGAACTGTCCAGCAAGTCATAATCAGAATGGTATCTAACATCGTCATAGCAATCTAACTATTTATGGAAAAGTGATAGCAAGCTTGAAACAAGAGGACTTAAGAGAGAAAGAAATTCAGAAGTTTTTATTCGCCTTCATTTATTAAAGGAAAAAAATCTAGATTTTCCTGCAAACAGTAACATTTTTCCCCTTAGGCCTGTATTTCTTTTAAGAAAAACAAAACAAGAAAGAAAAGCAGAGGTAGAGCTTAGAAGTTACCCGTGTGGTTTACCTTGATCCCTCTGGGAATCTCTCACACCCACATGAGGATGTGCAGAGGCCCAGGATTTACACAGTTTGTCTTAAACTTCTCAGATGTACTCCACACCTCCCTCTCTTCTGTCTCTATCCTCTGTACCCTTCTCACTGTTTCCACACAATCCTTCTGAGCAAATGCATGACTATGTCTCCTCCAGACCTTTTCTCCGTTCTTATCTAAGGCTCGGCGTGGCAGGTCAGAGGCAGAAGGGTCTGGGTGTCTGGGTCTGGATTCTCCAGGAGGGAGCAGTTGTCAAGTTCATGACCTCTGGAACTGGGACAAGGGTTACATCAGAAACTGTTGTGGGATTAAGTTAGATAATACCTATACGGCTGATGATAGTACCTATTACATCATTTCTCCCCTGCCCTGCCCTGCCCGTGGCTGTGCTTTGTTGTCTTCTTCACAAACGTGCCCATTGCCTTCATGCTGTTGACCACTTTCCCCTGGACACCCCGCACCCCATGACATCTCCCTCTATCCACGCCCCGCTCCTCATCAATCCCCCCACTCATGGCTGAGGAAGCCTTCTCTGACCTCCCTGATAACTGGCATCCCTCCTTGCTCCTCCAGACGTCCGTGTGCTGCTTGCAGCCCTGCTTACAGCTGTAATCCCGTGAGGCTGCAGGTTCCGTGGCAGGAGGTTCTGCGCCCTCTTGTCCCTGCGGAGTCTAGCACAGTGCCTAGTAGACAGTAAGTACTGATAGCCAGTTAAATATAGAATATCATGTAAATCTATGGTTCTATGAACCGCCTTCTGAGTACGTCCTTCCCCACTCAACTCAAACCATTTTCTTGAGGAAAGAAATCTAGATACTATCCCTGAGCCATACTTTCATCCAGACAGTCAGTGCCTGCCGTTCCCTATTAGCAACCCAACATCAAGGGGGCGAGGTTGTCCATTATAGAAAGGGAAAAATGGGAGTGATAGATTCAGAGTCTTCAGGTTGATGAAGGTCTATACAGAAACAAAGTTATTTAGAAAAGTGGTACAAATCACAAATAATTTTATTTTATTTTATTTTAGCAGCTCTGGTGTCAAACTGTGATTTTGGTGACAGTGGGTCAAGGTGAAGCCATTGAAAGACCAGAGGAGCTCAACCTGAGACATGGATGGATCACAGGCTGGTGAAGGTTAATAACACATTGAGGGAGTCATAGGGCAAAATAGGTTCAGGAATCAAAGTTGGCTGAACATCAACAGAAGCCAAAGGAGTTGGAGATCAAAGAACAATTAGGCCAGAGTCCTCAGACAGACGTAATGTGCCGGGAAAAAAAAAAAAAAAAATTCTGTGAAACTTAAGACAAAGATATTTTGCCAAGAATTCTTATTCTCTCGCAAACCCACATGTACCCTTTCCCAGCATGGTCCCTCCTCAAGCCTGCAGACATTATGTTGGTGCTGGGGTTGTAACTTCCTACTGAAATAAATTTCTGATGTTAAGGCCAAATGTTTCTGTAGTTTCTCAAAGTACTTCATTTCCACTTGTTTAGCCTCAACACTTCTCCCATGTCAGAAATGTGAAACTCAGAGAAGGAATCTGATTTGCCTTACTCATTCATTTATATCTTCAACAAAGACGGTATTTATTGAGTACGTGTTTATGTCCGAGACTCTCCTAGGTCTGGAAGATGCAGAGATACACAAGGCAAATTCAAGCGTGGACCTCAGGCATTTGGGGCAGTCCTCAGAGCTAATTAGCAGTGGGGTAAAATTCAACGGTAGGGCTTTTCGTGCTGACACCTATGGGCACTTCCCACTCATGCTACCATCTCACCCACCGTATTGTATATCCTTCTATATTCATTAAACAAATAATGCTTTAATATTAGCTTTCACAAATCTTGACTTTTCTGTAGGTATTTTAGAGGATACATATGGTAAAAAATATTTATTTTTTCTACATGAAATTGTCAAGATTAATGTTTTAATGGTTTATACACTCCAGGTCTCCTTCCCCTTCCCTGTCCCCATGGCACATTTCGCTATGTATATTTGAAATACACATTAACAGTAATCAGAGTCAAGTGGGGTGGCCCAGAGAAAAGGGCCTCCATGGTTGTGTTCAGATGTGATAATAGCAAGAGTCTGTCTGTCTGAGTACTTTCACAGTGTCCTATGAATGTAAAATAATAGTTTGTGTGATAGATATTCAAGATAGCTGAAATTTATATGAAGGAGATCTCAGTCCTGCTGGAAGAAAAAAGTCCATTTAATTCTTCTCAATATTAAAAAAAAAACTTTCAACAAAGATTAATTTTTCAAATTGCAAACCAATTACAACTATCAGTTGTTCCTATCACCCAAATGCTGACTCAAAAGTGAGATCACTATCTTGTTGAGATTAGCTGCACATTTAAATGATTATTGATTGAGCATTTGAACCAGACCTTAGGTAAAAATGGGCCTTTGAAAATGCGGCTTGAAAATTGAATCCATGCCATTGATTAAAGAACCCACTAGAAATAAAATTAAGCTTTTGCTTGGTCTACTGATTTTTAACCTTAGCTCTGTGAGCCACTGATATTTCTGTCCTGAAGTTTTAGCAGGGAAATGGATACTCTCTTGCATGTTATCCCCTTGTTTATAAAATAACTTACAATAAAATGTACTCTTCTCCCATAGTAGACCTGGGAATGATTTTCATGTGTTTATGCAATAACATTACAGATACTTATATGTAAAACTAGGCAAAATTAGTCAAAACCAGGTGATTTAAATGAGTAAATCTAATTTCAGGCTGTTTTCTTTTTTTTAAAGATTTTATTTATTTATTTGATAGAGAGAGACACAGCAAGAGAGGGAATACAAGCAGGGGGAGTGGGAGAGGGAGAAGCAGGCTTCCCACGGAGCAAGGAGCCCGACGCAGGGCTCGATCCCAGGACCCTGGGATCATGACCTGAGCCGAAGGCAGACACTTAACGACTGAGCCACCCAGGCGCCCCCAGGCTGTTTTCTTAATAAATGTTATTATAGACTGTTGGCAAGATTAATATTGTGTCTGAAATGTCCCTAAAGTTGAAATTGGCATAAAAAATATGTAGCACTTCCATAACTTAGGTGATCTTGACTGTTGCCTAGTGGTAAATTGAAGGTCAATCCACATTCTGGAACTCCAGCAGCATCAATTTCTGTACAGAGCTGAGGGTCGACTGTTTGGGCATCATTGTAAAGAAACAACCGAAACAGGGAAAGTGCTTTTCTGTGTCTCAAGATTTCTTTAACCCAAAGACATAAATTATTTAACACATGTTTGAATCCATGAAAGCTTAGATGTATTCATTTGCTAGCCTGAGAAATAATGATTGTCATTGAACACATTTGTTGTGTAATATATTGGAAGTTTTTTTAAACATTAACAAAAAAGGTTAAAGGTCTGTAATTCAGAATTGAGTTGGACCCTAATCCAACCTGACTAATTTAATATAACGATCTCATATTAGAGTGAAGTTATTTTTTTCCCAGACTACTGTAGCTCATGATAGAACGAGAATGGAAATCCAAGAATATAAGACAGAAATGACATCACAGGATAAGATGAGCCAGGCAGCTTTCTGACATGATATTTTCCATATACTCTGAGGTACTTCTCTAGCTGGGAGGCGACTTTGGGGGAGGGAGCTCAGGGGATGCCAGAGCAAGATGGTGATTCATTCCCCCCTTTGGCTGCCCCACTGACAAGCCTGGGACCTGGAAATTCAAGGTCAGGAAGCAGTCCTGCAGGTGATCTCCAGAGGAAAAGACCTGAAATCACTCAATCTGGAAGCTGAAGACAGCATTTAATTTTTGTCACAGGCCATTGATCCCAGTCAGGAAGAGGGATGGATTTGGCAACTAAGAATGAACGGTCAGTAGCAGATGGACTGGAGAATATCTCTTGCTGTGTTCACTTCAGAAACCATGTTGGTTCTCCCTCAAAAAATGACCTGAAGGTAGCCAGGATTACCCACTTCCTTCGACTGGTTATGGAGTGTGTATGCATGTGCAGGCATGTGGGTGTGTCTGCATTTGTGTGAGTAGTTTAATGAAAGCAGACAGTTGAAAAGAGGTAGGGGAAAGTTCAATTCTTTTAGTGAAAGGATTTTTTCCTGTAAGTTTTAAACATGTATTCCCTACTCCCTTCTGTTTTGAATGAATATTTTCTGTGAAGTTATTAGACTCAATAATGTGATATGTTGCTAAGGGTATATCTCAGGGTGAATGTGTTTTTATGCAGAGTAAAAGAAAATACCTTTTTTATTATCTTTTTCTCAGGTTTGGTAGTCGTGACATTTGTCCCTCAAATAATGCCGTAAGAAAGTATATGCTTTAAAACTAGAATGGGTTTCAGTGTTCCCAGACACCATGGTGTATGTTCAGTACAAAATAAAAGCAAAGCAAAACCTTTCTAAGATGAACCAATACATTAACTATCATGTATCTCTATGCAGATGCATTTCCAAAGGTACGGCAATGATATTTGAGAATGCTCCTAAATGAGTGATCTATCCTTAGACGCTCTATGGAGTGAGCGCTAAGCTCCATGAAGGAGCCTTCGTCCTGCCCATCTGCTGTGACCTTCCTGACCTCTGCCACCAGAGCTTAAATTTAGGCATGTTTATACATAGACGGTGGGGATGGTAGCACTCACAGAGTGTGACCATGGGCAGACCGCTTAGCAGTGCCAAGGACAAGTGTTCCATAAGTAGCTCACTTAAATGCTCCTGACAACCCATGAGGGTACCACTGGCTGTCTGGCCATCCCCCCTTCCCCACCAGCAGCTCTTCCTGCATCCAGAGTGATGAGCAGACGCAAGGTCTAAGAAGGTCTAAGTGTCAAGAGCTCTGCCTTGAGGCACCTTCTCTTTTATGATGAGTCATTCCTCATCTTGTCCCCTCAGTCACACGAGGACAGAGGCCACACCCACCTTCCAGGAGGGCTCCGAGCAGAGTCCACTGTACTGGGCTCCTGCCCACAAGCTCTGACCAAGTCCACCAGCCCTTTACCATGCAACCCAACCTGGTGACAATACTGGGAGACATGAACATCAGAGCAAAAAGCAAAAAGAGGGTAAGAGTAAGTAAGGTGGAAGAGAAGACAGATATTCATGCCTAAGTGCTGGTACAGGGATGCCATTTGATTGTAAACGTGGCTCTCCATTTCCTTAGAGCCCAACATACTGCAGTTAATCTCATAGGTGCACTGATGAAGAGCTTCATTAGCTATCACAGAGGCAAACTCTCCTTCTGCAGCAAGATCACAACACAGATGTATGTGGTCCTGTGTTGCTAATGAAATTTCTCACGCATTTTTACCACTGTTATTCAATACCATCATCATCATTATCATCATCATTGCTATTAATGCTACTGTTGCATGTTAGTCTTTTGTGGCTTTTCTACTGACTGTATTCATTCATTCATTCACTCAATGATTCCTTTGTGCTGCTCTGTTCCAGGATTGGTGGACAGAGGCAAACTAAAAAGTTCTTGCCCCTAGAAGCAAGTCTACTGGGTTAGACGTGTACATAAATGCTCAGGAATCATATGGAAGGACAGCGGAAGAAGGGCATGTTTCAGGAGACCTGGGAAGAGAAAATACATAGGGAAAGACTTTCTACAGGAAGCGAGATCCAAGCCAACTTCTCAGTGCTGACTATAAGTTGACTGTTTTCAAGAGAGAATGGGAGTACCTTCCTGGCAGAGACCGGGAGCTGAGAAATCCCAGAGTGTGTGAGAAGAAATAAAACGAGGGCCCTGTTCCTGGATCATAAAAAGTGAGGGAGAAGAGCACCCACTGACCCTGGGGGAGCTACACAGGGCCAGACAGTGCAAAGTTGGACAGAGTATTCTGACAACAAGCTGCTACCAAAGGACCTGAGTTCCTGTGCTACTCGTTTCCAGACTTTCTTCTCCATTTTGCTAAAGTGAAATGCCCAGTCCCTGGGTGCTGAGGGCACCATGTGACCTCAGACCCCAAGGGAGCCTGCACCCTGCCTATGACATGCAACAGACTCGGATCACCACCAGGAAAGAGCCTCTTTGTCCAGTCTGCAGATCTGTGGCCAAAGAAAATGTTGCTGTCATGGCAAGGACTTCCAGATTTCCAGAGCCTCCATCACTCAGTGTGTGGGAGCCAATTCCACGTGGAGAAACTGACTCTGGGGGGCATATTATTACAAGGCAAGCCAGAGACGAATATTTAACCTTTCTGATGCTGAATGATTTAACAGGTGCCTCCACACTGTCTGAGAAAATGTGTTCCTTCAGGGTCTAATGAAAATAAGCATCGTTTCCACATTAGTATGCATGAATAGCAGAAATAAGGACTTCTATTCATACTGCCTCATGTCTCCTGCATCCCGGATAGGTCCCGGCAGGATCTGGAGGTGAATGGAAAATTCCTACCACACACCCCCAGCCAGTTAGCACCCAGAGTGTTAAGGCTTGAGCTGAGGCAGCTAATTCACCTCTTACCTTCTGGTTCATGGCCCAGATGTTCCTGAGGACCAGTTACAGGGTTTCTTTTAGTGCATGGCATATTAACATCCTTTTGTCGTGAATTCCATAAATAAAAGATGATGAAATGCCCCTGTTTTACAAACTGTTTAAGATTGGTTTTATCTCACAATCTGGCTACAAGATTTCTGTTGCCGTTTTGGTTTGGTTTGTTTTTTTTTCCCCCCTTCCTTGGCTTTATTTTCTGATGTTCTTGTGTTTATTCATATAAGGACAGAGTGTCCCTTATTATAAAAAAGATAGTACAGAATCATTCTTTCACTCGGCTCAAGTTCCACCTGTCACACTGTTGAAATTGATCAGCTGAGGTAATGGGAAGTTGGCTGGTGTTTATAGCATGTAACACCATTTCCCTTGTACATTTAGTTGTTCTCCAGGTAACTAATTCTAGAAAACTGTCTGCAGAAAAATCAACTGTATGAAAAAAAGTTTATTTATACCTTTCTGGAGAAACATTCAATTAAGTGATTTTTATTATAGATACATACTTAGTCATGTTAATTTGCGTATTCAAAAAATCCTTACAAACAAAAATTCAATTACGTAAATGACAGGTTATTCCTTCTTTTAGGAGCTCCGTAAACCTGACACAAGAATCACTAGTCCCGCAGAAGAGCCCTAGCTTTTAACTGCTTTGAAAAGGTCGGTCCTTGTGGCAGGGCAGCTGCTGAAAGTGCCCGACGATCCTCAGCTACTTGTGCTTACACCTCCCCTCGAGGATGGCCCCCAGTGACCAGATGATGGCAAGAGTGACGAGATGCTCCCCCCGTCAGCTGAGCAAGACTTGCTCATGGAGATAATACTAGTTCTCATGCGGAAGCGAGCTGCTCTGTGGAGAGGCCCCAGTGGCATGGCGCTGCAGACTCTGTCCCAGCAGCCCTCCAGGGACTGAATCCTGCCAACAACCACAAGCAGAGCTTAGAAGCCAAGCCCACCCCAGGTGAACCCTGAGAGGACACTTTGATTGCATCTTATTGGAGACGCTGAATCCTGAGGTCAAACCAAGACTCACTGCATTTCCTGACCACAGAAGCTGTAAGATAATAAATGTGCATTGTTTTAAGCCCCTATTTTGTTGCAGAGCAATAGAAGATAAAGTCATTAACAAATCACTCTAAAGAACTTCTAATACACTATGTGAAGATCATCCTAAAAAGAAATATTTCACTAGTAATACACAGAACTAGGGTGGAAATAGCTTAGTATTAGCTAGATAGATAAAAGTGGAAAAGTTCACTCTAGTATCCATGACCCCTAGGTCAGAAGTCTGCAAACTATGGTCAAATCCAGCCCATATCCTGTTTTTGTAAATAAAGACTTATTGGAACACAGCCATGATCAATTATTTACACGTTGTCTATGGCTGTTTTTGCACAAAAACTACAAAGATGAGTAGTTGAACAGAGATTTATACAGTGCAAAGCCTAAAGCTTTCATTCAAATATTTGCTGTCTGGCATTTTCTCCTTCTCTCTCTCTCTCTCTCTCTTTCTCTCTCTCTCTCTCTCTCTCTCACACACACACACACACACACACACACACACCCCACACACACACACACAAACTTGCTGACTCCTCCCCTAACTTAAACTTACTTGTTTGAAAGAAATTGCATGCATTCCAAATGAAGAATGTCATTCTATGTGCAAGTATAAAAGAAGTCAAACTATGGGAACATATAAAAACTGGAACATGAGACCAGGAAATACTGTTAGCATGTATAAGTCACCATTGTGATTTGCTTGTAGGAAGCAGAGAGCCCTTTTGTTTATAATAAATGGTGGCCCACCAGCTGGTGAAACCAGTTCTGTTCTGATCATATCTTCATTTAGGAATTCTAAACGTCTTAACAGAGTATTGCTTTCTTTCATCTTACATTTCCAGTTGAATTGCCAGCCCCTAGAAAGGAGAATTTTAAAGTGAAAATGGACCCTACAGCTCATTAAATCCAATATCATCTCTTTACTGATGAGAAAATGGAAAGCCCAAACCATCATAGGGCCCATCTACCATGCCCACTGCTTAGTGGCAGAGGCTGAGATAGAAGTTCTACCTTCCTAAGGGAAGAATGAAGGGGGTGATTCGGAGGGGGAGACGAACCATGAGAGACGATGGACTCTGAGAAACAAACAGGGTTTTAGAGGGGAGGGGGGTGGGGGGATGGGTTAGCCTGGTGATGGGTATTGAAGAGGGCACGTTCTACGTGGAGCACCGGGTGTTAGACGCAAACAATGAATCATGGAACACTACATCAAAAACTAATGATGTAACATATGGTGATTAACATAACATAATTAAAAAACAAAGATAAAAAAAGAAGTTCTACCTTCTCCTCTTTAATTTTGTATCTTGCTCCCACTAGAATCTGGTATTGTCTATCATAGCCTACAAAATGCGTACTTAATAATTTCTTCTTAAAGAAATCCACAACACTTTAGTGTGGTATTACTGTTAGTGCTCACCAAATAGCCATGTGCTCTTGGCTTCCTGGGACTCTTTCACTGAGGTGAGGTCCATGGAACGAGGGCCAGGCCAATGGGAAGTGAGCAAAAACTGTCAGTGACTCACAGGTTTGGTCTTTGTTTGTATCCTCTGGAGGATTCCAGGTGGTTTCACTGCCAACAGAACCACCTTCAGACCTTTCTTCTCAGAGGACCCACAGGGATCAACCTTCATCAGACTGTGATATGAATAAGAAAGCTCTGCGGTGTCCAGGCCCTGATATTTTCAGGGTTCCGTTGCTATTGTAAGAAGCTTCCTACCACCGTGATTATGGGGAGATCAGCAAGTTGGCAACCTTTTTCAACTAGAATAAAAAAGAGAATGAAGAAATAAGCTAAACAAGAACTCTGAGCCACAAAAATAAAAAATTACAAGGTCACTCAAGGTCACTGACTTTGCCCATAAACCATTTTCCTCCTTCTCCAAAGCCAAGTCAAACATTCTCAATGCACAAGCTTCTGACTCCATGTAAGTTCCATGAAGCAATGCCTTGTAATATTTTTGTTCATACATTTATCCTCAGTATGAGTGCATAGTAGACACTGAAGAAATATTTGTAATAATTGGAAATAAACTTGATAGTCTGACTTCCCAGCCAGTAACATATGAAAAGATAAAGGGCAGTAAAAGATATGAGAATAATACCAGGAAGCAAAGGATGAAAGATAATATGAGCGCTCCAAGGACACAGCAGGTGGGGTCTGTTCCATGTGGCACCCCCATCCCCGGGAGATGGGATTTGGTTCTACACTCATGTAGCAATACATGCTACAGAAATCACCCTGAAGCGTTCATTCATCAACTCCCTCAGTAATCTATGTATGTTTTTGAATGGTGTCTGCTCAGTTCAGGAGAGAAAAAAAGAAGAAAAAAAATTATCCTCACCATCAAGGAGCCCACCATATAGGTAAGAGAGAGAATAGTGCTTGCCAGGTAGACTTGGGGGTGGGGGAAGGCAAGGAGGGCGCAGAAGAAAGAGAACCCAAGTCTTACCTCGCAGGATATGTGTGTCTTCTTCTGGAACCTAAAGAACAAACAGGGCGACCTGGTCAAGACTGAGAACAAGGGCCCCACGTGGGCTACATGGGCAGACGAAGCCAGCGGGTGTGGTCTCCACGCCATGATGACTTCATATCTTCACAGGGGCGGCTGAAAGCAAATGGGGGCATTTACACAAGTGAGAGACAATAGGACTTGAATTTTAGGGTGTTGAACTGTGAGAGCAGCTACACTGGATTTAAGAGGGTCAAACTGAAGGCTAGAAACAAATCAGTGCTAGGAAAATAATGCGGGTCAGTGACACCCGAGTGCGTTCTCCAGAGGCCGGATGGGTAGGGACACACTGGGTGAGCCGTCTAATGGTGCAGAAAAGTGTCAGGCACAGGGAGGAACAGACAAGACGCTGGCATTTCTGAAACTCTCAACACGGGCTGGGCACTGAGCTTCTCTAACACAGAAAAGGGTTGTTCCATTCAAACCCTTGTCCTGACGTGTGAGTCAAGGATGTCACTGGCAGTATGACTCTGGCCCCGGAGTTCAAAATAAAGGCACAATTTGTAAAGTGGTCCCAGAGAGTAGAGCCTGAGGCAGTCTGACCCAAACATAGAGTTTTCTGAAAAGCCACCCACCCCTAAGGAATCATTCTTCAAAGGGTTTGCATCTAAGTACAGATGCCCCGAAAAAGGCAGTTTATTTAAAACAAAGGCAAGAAATACCACTGAAAAATGATAATAAAGTTGTTATCAAATGCAGTGGTCCTAAACTGTTTCCCTTCCATTATAATTCTCTGTTCACATCTGAAATCCTTGCAGGTGACAATCCCTTGCCCCAATGTAGACTGACTAGTCTATGGTTACAGGGCCGCCATGTATCCTGATTTGCTCAAGATGGTCTAGTGAATCCTGAATATTGTCTCTGTGATCCTATACGGGTCCCAATCTGGGTGACAAACCAGTCACCCCAAATCCCCAACTCGTGACTCACTAAACTACAGTTCTCCCCTCTCCCTTACCTGCTTTGAGAGCCCCCATGGTCAGCATGCTCTAGCATGTTTCAAATTTCCAAGAAACTCAAAATAAAATTAGAAACAAAACAAAACAAAACAAAAAGTATGCAGCAACATGAGAGGCAACGTGAGCTGTTACAGGGGAAGCAACAGCGGAGGTACGGGTCCCAGACCCAGACAGCACGTCGTATCAGCCACCCCATCAACCACATCCATATCTGCTCTGCGAGCTAGTGTGGAAACATCTTGAGTTTCAGCCGATGGAAATACAGGGCAGTAGACAATAATGGATGTCCTCTACCAAGTACAAGAAAGTTATGGATAATAGAACTAGGTACTTTATGCTGGTCTATAGTATTTTATGTTGGTCTATGAGAACCTGAGTTTTCCCATCTACGTTTGTAGAAATGAACTCTGGAGTAATAGAGGACATGGGCAAAGGGCTTGGAAAGCTAATACGAGGAGGAATATTTTTCCTTGCTATAAAGAAGCAATGCTTTGTGAACCGGTCACATGTCCATTCTGTGATTTTGCTCCATGTATTCTGCCCAGAGCCCAGGAAAGCTGGGCCACTCTCGGAGATGTCCCCCAGCCAGGGGGGCCGTTGGTGTCACTCCTGCCATCGGTCACCCCTCAGGGAGGGGCACGCTCGGCCTCCCTTACTGCTGGCATGCTTGTGCTCAACACAGATTTTATAAAACTTATTATTTTTACAATCCTGCCTTCTTTCTAACTTATGAAAAAAAAATATCTTTCCCAAGCAGAGACGTGATGCCATGTGAGCAGATGAGACCTAAGATGGTCCGGGGTGAGGCTGTGCTTGAGGTCTGTCAAAGCTGCTGGAGCCTGGTTCCTTTTCCAGCATCCCCCACACCTGTCAGCGGGCAGGTGTCACTGCAGGGATCAGAGTACAACACGGGACGCTGATGTGCAACCAGCGAGGATTGAATCGTCCTTCCCTCAGCACCTCTGTGATAAGGTCGGAGGAAAGGGCAGGTAGAAACACCTCGTCTGAGCCCCAAGTCATTGGATGTGGTTTGGAGCACAAATTGCAAATTAATGTCAAATAATGCTGCCGATCTAGTACGTGTAAGGCCTTGAACTCAGAGGTACAAAGAAGTGAGAAAGCAAGAGTGTCAGCCATTTAATTTCAAAGGCAGATACTAGGGGACATCTGGGAGATTCATCAGCTCCTGCTTCCTCTCTAGGCACTGAGACTCTGCAAGCCAAGCCACCCTAAATCCTCAGCCAGTCTTGAATTCATTGATTCATTCCTAACAAATATTTATTGATTCCCTATCACGCATCAAGTGCTACTTTGGACATTGGCTGTAAGCAATGCACTCAAGACAGGGATGACGCAACCAAGAAATAAGTGAACAAGAGAGTTTCAGCTGAGCACCCATGAGAAAACACGTCCTGAGGTAGCGTGGTGTGTTGGTGGTGGCAAGCTTGTTTTGGTGGTCAGGGAGAGAGAAGAAACTGAAGAGGTGGCAAGGGGTAAGGTCCTGCAGACCCTCAGAGGCCATGGGAAGTAGTGTGGATTTTTTCATTGATCAATGGGAGCTACTGAGGGGCTTTGGACAGGAGAGGGAGGGAGCTGGAAAGGAATAATGGTGAACACTTTGTATGTTAAGAAGACCATTCTGAGTTGCAGAGAGGAAATGAGAAATTAGAAGACCAGATGGGAGGTGTGTATAATAGAATACCATAGATGGTGTGGTTTATAAGGAACAGAAATATATTCTCACCATTCTGAAGGCTGTCCCTCCAAAAATTGAAAATAACTAATTTTTTTTTCCCTCCAGAGTAAATCTGGCGTGATAATGAGATGACATTCTAGGAAGATACTGGAGTCAGAACGATATGGAGATGAGGCTGAGCAAAGAGTGAGTCAAAACAAAACTTTGTTCAGGGAACAGATTCTTCACTGATTATTGAAAGATTTCTCAACAAGATCCTGCTGCTGTTTTCTGCCTTTCAAGCTCCAGCCCACGTAACTCTGGGAAAGAAAAGCCTAACCCTTGTCATTAATCAGATTCCAAAGGATTCCTGAATCCTTAAAATGCACTTCAGAATAAGTTGGGGAAGCTGCCCAGTTGATACTTTTTCTGGGGAATAAGCAGAGCTTTGGTGGCAACATCAGGCATCTATGAAAACAGAGTCTCTGGAAGGGTCTATGAAGCGCTCAGAAGGGTGGTTCAAGCAAACTCCTCACAGGTACACGACTCGGGAGGCTGGTGGTCTCACAGTACTGATCCCTCACCTGCAGGCTCTGGGTCCACTGGAAAGCCGGGGGTGAGCATGTTCAGAATACTTTGGGTCTCATAAATAAACAAGGGCAGATATGCATGATTTGACTCTCCAAGTAAATCATAGCTAGCACCTTTCAGCAAGGAGGCTTCTGACTTATTTATTTATTTTATTCCATACAAGGAAGAAAAAAAAAAAACAAACAAATATTCCATCTTCTCAGTAGGGTCATGAAAGTAGACTGAATGTCTACCCAGTGGCAGTCCCCTCATTAAAATGAGCAGTCTGGAGCCATATCTTCACAGCAATGTATTAACACAACCCCATTAAATAAACGGGGTGTTCTTTGTAAATGGTTGATGAGGCTCATTTCACATTGTGAATATCATATTTATTGCTGTTTTATGTATAATACTCAAATTGATGGCTAATTCTCCCTGCAGCAGTTCATAGTGAGAACCATTAAAAAGGGTTTTCTTTTCTATTTTCCTGTAAAATATGTGAAATGTGACCTAATTTTTATGGGTGTTACAAATAAAATACTTATCTATCTAATAAATACTGAAGACTTAGTGGGTATCCAGCACAATTTGCTGTGTTTGACATTGTATTCAGTGTTGTTGAGATTAAAACCCTAATACCCCTCCATGCGTGTCATGTTTGGGACTTTTAGTACCGATCTCGCTGTCAGATTAAACAGCAGGGCTGGTGGGTGCACAGGAGGTTTATTCAATGCACAAGAGTGACTGTTCTTATCAATCGACAAGTCCAGAGATACCCCCAGCAGAGGGAATAGGAATATACAAGTAAGGTATATGGAAAATCAAGATAGGAGCCTGTGAACCAAGAGGTGGTCGAGCTGGAGAGGCTGAGCAGAGAGAAAGGAAGAGACAGTGAGGCCCGAGAGACAAGACAGAGACAAGGGGGAAGAGCAGGCCAAGTCCTAATGTCCTCGAGATATGAGGAGTCCTTACAAATTCATGAAAATCGGGGCACCCGGGCGGCTCAGCCAGTTAAGCATCCAACTCTTGATTTCAGCTCAAATCATGATCTTGGGGTGAGATCAAGCCCTGTGTCAGGCTCTGTGCTGCGCATGGAGTCTGCTTGGGGTTTCTCTCTCTCTCCCTCTGCCCTTCCCACCCTTGCTTGATCTCTCTCTTTCTCTCTAAACATAATTAATTAATTAATGAAAATCAAAACCATGATGAGCTAACATTTCATACCCATTAGGATGAATGTTATCAAAGCAAACAAAAAAAATGATGTGGAGAAATTGGAACCTCTGTGCGTTGCTGCTGTGAATGTAAAATGATGCAGCTACTATGAGAAACAATAAGGCAGTTCCTCAAAAATTTCACCATAGAACTATCATTTGATCTAGCAATTCCACTTTAGGGTAGATGCCCCAAAGCATTGAAAGCAGGGACTTGAACAGATATTTGTACACCCATGTTCACAGCAATAGTATTCACAATAGCCAAAACATGGAAGCAACACACTTGTCCATTGACAGATGAATGGATAAGCAAAATATGGTATATCCCTACAATGAAATATTCCTCATATCTGTAGGAAGGATGGGGAAAGGGCATAGGAGAGGGATAGGAAAGGAGGAGAAGGTGGTGGTGTGAGTGCCCAGTGAGGATGGTAAGGGGAAGGCAGGCCAGCTACGGGCTCCCCCATCTCGTCCTACTCTAGGAATCCATGAAACCCCCTACAGATCCCATCTTACAGAACCAGTCGGTGTAAAGGTAAGTAAAACTTACAAGGAATACATATCCTTTAAAAAATAGGGTTTTTTAAACATTTAGTTTATCTTTGCGTTTTTAACATCGACATAGTTTTTTTGTTTTTTTTGGGGGGGGGTTGTTTGTTTTTTTTAACCGAGGAGAGACTTGACGGGAGAGAGAAACTTATGTCAGAGCTATTACCACCGAATGGTCAATCATAATCAATATAATTAGGACACAGGAGATTACTGAATATGGTTTAAGTTACCGAATATGGACTGATGTAAGCAGAGTAAAGACGATCTCTGTGACTTCAGCTCAAAGAATGGCCTATCTACTGGCTCAGTTTTCAGCTCATGAGAAACGCCCACTAGCAGGACTCACCCCTCTGTTCTGGAAGGTGCTTCCCGCTGCTGCAAGGCATGATGCAGATGGAAGTGGCAGCTATTGGGATTTTACTTCCTCAGACCAGTGGCTTCGGGGACAGTGCAGTGAATGAGGATGGTTAGGGAAGCAGGTAGGACGCTATGTAGGGAACATTTCTTTAAAGCTGGATATTTTTATGCATATGCTTTGCCCAGTTGTCTTAGGTTCTCACGGAAGCATCAGGAACAGTTAAATTTCTTTAAGTGATCCCAAACCAGAGCCACCTTCGCTGAGAGACATCAGCTGTGAAGCTGTGTGTGATTACATTCCAGATGACCATGGATAAGGGTGTTTGCAATTGAGATTGTGTGAACGGGATTTAAACCAGCAAGTTGCAGGCTTTATCTCAAATAGCCTTCCACATCAAAGCTGTTAAAGCAAACTACTTTCCATAAAGATGTGTTAAAGCTCAGAGCCACAGACAAATAGGAAAAACAAAATTTATCAGCAAAGTTGTTTGAAGTAAGGAACTCTGTGTTATATTACGCCGAGGTGGAGAAAACCAGAGACTACCAATCCTCAGGGGAAGTAGCAGAGGGACTGTTCCCAACATGGAGATGCCAGCAGGACTAAGCAGTAACACCCGTTAGAACGTGCTGCAGAGATAGTCATGTTCTCTATGCATGCTGGAGACCAGCAGACACAAGGGACTAGTGACCATCTGAAATTCCACTCATGGGGCCAAGGGACTGAAATTTTATTTTTACGTCGACTTAATTTAAAATTTTAATAGCCATATGTGGCTTATGCAAACATACCAGACAGTGAAGGACATGGTCACGATAGTATTAAGATCAGAGAATAACTCCATTGAGCTGGATATCCATCCATTCACTATTTCAAGGAAGCAAAATTCACTGCACCTGCCAACCACTGTGTTAGGTCCTGGAATGCAGAGATAAAAGGCAGAAAAAGTACTGGCCTTGGACGTTTGAAGTCCAGTGGGGGGAAAATATCAAATACAACACATTGTATCCAGATGAAATGTACCTAAGGGATTAAAGGTCTGCACAGGTCTCCGGAAGAAAAGAAGAGGTGAGTGGTTGGTAGGGTGTTATAGCGGGCTTTGCAGAGAAAGTGCTGCTTGTCTGTGTCTTGAGCAGTGAGTAAGGGTTTGGCAAATGAAGGAGGTGAGATAGAGCATTCCAGATGAAGGAAATGCATGAAAACAATGGGCAGAATAGTGTAACCTGGGTATCCTAGGTACCATACAAGGTTTGACGTGAGTTACCTTCAAGTGATCTGCAAGTGAACTTGGATCTCTGCACCTGTGCCAAATCATCCTGGTGCAGGTAGCATGCTGCTATCCCAGCCTGCTGGTGACTCTCAGGCACCCACATGCAATTCTGCTCTCGACACTCCAGTTACCAGCTTACCAAAAGGCAGCTCTGGTTATCCACAAGCCTGCCTACTTGAGGGGTTCTTGTTATACTGTAATATAATTGAATATCAAGGAAACCAACTGAAGATGACAATGAAAAGGAGGTTGTAAGTTAAATGTGAGCAAAATACCTGGAAAAGCTTGGGGGAGAGTCAACGAAACTCAAAGAATTATGCACTCAAATTGCTTTGCATTCTATTTTAAAGAATAAAATCTGGAGACGATATATTCTGTTAGCAGTTTACATAAGAAGCACAGCTTCAGCCCCAGGTCTAAGCGCAAAGACAGTTTGCTGGCTCTACATCAGAATTTCGGTAAATAAGTACACATTTATATCTTTGATGTAATAGTGAAATACTGAAGACATATCTTGTCCGTTTTCTGGTTCCCAGTTTATTAACTTTTCAGCTAACTAATTGCTGCCCTGGCTTGCATCTTGTTGAGTCTTCAGCATAATAGGGGTCTAAGCTGGAGGGAGATAGGAACGGAGGGGCACCAAGAGTCTTCACGAGGACCTTACAGGCTCTTCTGAGACCGAAGATGGTAGAGCCTTTCAGGAGGAGGTGACAGAGGGCAGGGTCTCTACGCAAAGAGTACATTGTTTTGTAAGGAGATGAAATCACAGCTAAGTGAACTAAATACACGGTTTAAGAACATTGCAGAAAAGTGGGCCTCGAATGATATCCTGGTAAGAACAGCAAAGAGTAGAGAGTAGAATGATTTTGTTATTCAGAAATGCAGCCCAGGTGATGGCATGTTCTAGAATGATGTAGAGAAGGATGGACTTCATAGCCTTTCATGGGAACAGGAATTCTGTCTTTCAATCCCATGGGCTCTAGAGATGATATGCTCCAACCTGGAATTGCAGCAGAGACCCTGGCCAACCCTATAAGAAGGCAGGATGATCAGGGCTGACAACTGGCTGTCACAGGATCCGGGGAAACGGGAGGGAATGGGAGGGTGACAGCCTGCTAACTGGCTAATTGTGGAGTGTGAATTATAAAGGACTGCAGGAACCTTTATACACCACCGACATGTCACCTGCATATCATAGGTTGTCACGTGATGTAAGCATGGGAGTGGGGCACTTAAACATAATAGCACACATTTGATCTTTAAATAGGGTAGACCCCTGTGGGAGAATGACCCTCCCAGGACAGCGGGGCTCTCCCATGGACGGGAGGCTTTAGCAGGACATCTAGTGCTCGGCAGACGTGAAGGAGTGGAATCCAGTGTGGGAAGGGAAGGCTGGGCTGGGCCTGGAGGGGTGACAGTTTCTGACATCTTTAAAGGGAGGTGACCCTCAGAACTGATGGAAGTAAGCAGATGTTGGGAAGCTTGATTTCCAGTTACCAGGCCAGTGAGTTTTGAGTTATGATGGTTTGGTCCTTCACTTGAGTGCCACCATGTTTTATAATCCAGGCTGGTGAGATGGGCAGTGTCTCGGGCATGCCTGCCCTGACTCCAGTGTAGCAGAGGAAGACTCTCCACATACTGGTGGGCCCCACCTGAATGCCAAGACAGGGAAGGGTCCAGCCTGTCTGTATATCATCTCTAAAGTCTGAACTCAAGTCCAAAACATGCCCATCAAGAAAACCAGCCTACTGTCTCTTTCCCAAAGTTGATGCCTGGGCAATTAAATCATCAAAGACAGAGTTTCTTATTAATATGCTGAGCACATTCAAGGTAAGCCTAGTGCCTTTGGGTCAGAAGTTAATCATAGTTAATCTATTTTTATACAAATACTGGCATTGCTAAATGCTCATACATCTTTGTGCAATATTTACATAAACAGCAAAAAAAATGAATCCTTCCAGCATCTCTAAATATGATGTGCATTTTTTCCAATAAATATTTTATATAGAAAAAAGTGTATATATTATGACAAGGGATAAAATAAAGTTGTAACTACAGTTGTATGTAAAGGACACAAGAAGGGAGCTGGGGAAGGGGGACTGGTTGTAGAATCAGTGTGTAGGTCAGAATGCCCTTTCTGCACTTATAAAACACAAGAAAGACATGACATGTTAGTTAGCCACGGTTTTAAGTGATGAGTGCATGCATTCAGAGTTCTTGCATATTATTTCCTATAATAATCATGATAATTTGCAGAGCTATAATTTAGCATTTTAGGAAATGATTTATTATATAATAAAATAAGAAAAGAGATGGCTTTCATTCATATCCAGTCCGTCACTGGATATCAGCCAGGGAAAGGGGATGAGGGAGAGTCAAGCTGTGATAACCAACATGGATGAGGGCTCAGGAAGCCCACAGTGCTGGCCACAAAACCCCAGTTTGTCATCAGGTTAGGAAGAACCATAGGGAAATAAAAGAAATGTCCATCTACAGTAAAACATTGGTTGAGTATAAAAAAAAGCCCTTCATCTGGGACCCAAGAAATGATCTGGACTCAGGAGTAAATTACAAACCTAAATGAAGATTTCTTTCATGTTATAAAACATATCTCACTGCCATTTGGCCACATACTGTGGTTGACATAACCATCTTATAAATTACTTTATAGTAGGGCTGCTAAGTGTTGGCAATATTGATATTTTAGGTTCCCGGATAATTATTTGTTGTGGGGGCTGGTCCGGGCAGTGTAGGCTATTTGACAGCGTCCCCAGCCTCTACTTAGTAACATCGCAATCCCATCCAAATGTGACAAGCAAAAATGTCTCCAGACATGGCCAGATGTCCCTGATTGCATGGAAATGAAGAGGGGTGACAAAATGACCCCAACTGAGAACCACTGCTTCACAAAGATAACCTTCCTTCTTTGGTGAAGGGATTCACAAGGCAGCCCATGGAGCTTGGCAAAACTCCTGAGGATCCTATGATTAACTCTCACTCCGTGAGAAATCACTCTTCCAGGTATTATGGAAACAGGTGAAGGCAGCTTCTCCTATCCCAACTGTGGAAACACGCACTTTGAAAGTTATTCATTTATTTGCTATTCTCCTCATCATTCCTTGAAGCCTATTGCACAGTGATCGTTAACCTGTTTGTCTTTACTAGCTTGTGGGTTCCACAAAAACAGGACTATGTCTTATTCATATTTACATCCCTGGAGCCCAGCAGAGAGCCTGGCAAAGTCTATTTTCTCAATAAATATTTATGTGTTGATCAACTAAAATAATAAATGAAGCAAATGAACATAAAAAATGCATATATTCTCTACCCAGTATGAGAGCATTTACACAAAGAACAATGGTACCTTAAGAACTCTATCACAGGGGTGCCTGGGGGGCTCGGTCGGTTCAGCATCCAACTCTTGGTTTCGGCTCAGGTCGTGATCTCAGGGTCCTGAGATCGAGCCCCACGTTGTTGGGCTCTGCATCCAGCAGGGAGTCTGCTTAAGATTCTTTCTACCTTTTCCCTTTGCCCCTACCCCCCATGCACCCTCTTGCTCTGTCTCTCAAATAAATAAATAAGCCCCCCCCAAAAGAACTGGATTACACAGTGAATTCAGCTGAAAGCAACAAGTTGAGTACAATAAAACAATGCAGCCAACACCTACTGAAGCTGATGTGAGCTGCCTGAGCAGAGAGGCAGAAAGATTTCTGTCCAAAATATACATTGATGCCTCACTTCACGAGCCATGGGCGTGCAAGCGCAGGAGCAACACAGCCAGTGCCCACATTCGGTATTTGTGCGCAATGATTTGCACATGCTCTGTACTCTCGGTAGCCAGGACGGCTCGTCTCCGTGCTCTCGTTCCAGGCATCAAGCCGCCCGGCAGTAGATGTCATTCTGATGGATGCTGCCTGTCTGGGCATCTGCATCGCACTTGAGCCAAAAGATGGCTATCCCCTTGAAAATGAGCAGGGCATTCTTGGGTGTGGTTGTAGATTATCAAATCCATCTCCATGTGCCATCAAAATACACCACATTCCAGGGAGAGCATCGTCTGCCCACACCAACATGCTGTCCTTCTCCAGAAGCCATGCATGTGTTGGCCACCAGACACAGCAAGAATAGCTTCTGAAGGGCTCTGGAAAATTCAGCCAAGATGGGCAAAATCAAACCCATGGGAACTGACCATCAGACAAATACAGGCAAGCTGCCTACAATGAGGTTATCTGGGTCACTCCTCTGAGGAGGGATGGCAGGTTATCACTCCACCTTGAGTCATGGGCTTGGCTCCTCGTTGTATGAATAAATGCGGGTGTGCCCTCAAATTCTGCAGTAAATGTCAGTGGGGTTATTTTAAAACGCACTTTAATTCAGCTGACATTTATGGATTTTATTTTATTTTTACACAGCACAAACATGAAAATGCAGTGATGTCACCCCTTGCCTGAAATTCCTTAGTGGTTTTCTTCATAATGAAATCTACAGTCTGAACTTCTTGCTGGTGTTTTTACACCCCAGCTCCAAGGTAAGCGACCACTAATCCCCTGGCTCGGGAATCCAATGGAACTGTCCTACAGGCCACCCTCTGGCCTTAGCACACTCTCTCATGTCACCTTGCCTTTGCCTCTGGGACATTCTGCCTACAACACCCCTTCTTGATTGTCTTGCTGAGAAATTCCTATTATCTCCTCCAATTTAGTCAGGACTTCTTTTCTGATGCCTCTAACTCTCCCATCTCCTGCAGCCCATTGCCCTGCTCTTCCCTGTACTGCCCTCCACTGTGGCCGCTAGCAGAGTATCATGACTGTCTGATTACATCTATTCCCCAGCTTTTAGGAAGCCATTTGAGGGTCGGAAGCATGAACTTCAGAATGGGTACGTCTGGGGCGCCTGGGTGGCTCAGTCATTGAGCGTCTGCCTTTGGCTCAGGTCATGATCCCAGGGTTCTGGGATCGAGCCCGGCATCGGGCTCCTGGCTCAGCGGAAGCCTGCTTCTCCCTCTCCCACTCCCCCTGCTTGTGTTCCCTCTCTCACTGTCTCTCTCTCTGTCAAATAAATAAAATCTAAAAAAAAAAAAAAAAAAGAATGGGTACATCTGATGCCTGGCTCTGCGCATGACAAATTAAAGACCCTCAGACAGGTGAGGAAGAAATAAATATATACCGCATCCCCTTAAATATATATATATATATATATATATATATATATATATAAAATAAATCAATACAATTTCAACAAACAGGAATGGAAAGTGAGATCACAGAAAAGAACAAGTCAGAAATGCAGTCTGGGAGGAGCACTGTATTGGGCGTAGTGGAAGCTCGCTAGCTGATGACAACTGCTCGTGGCCAATATTAAGCTTCTCACTTACCATTCTTATTTGTTAGAGAGAAAGGAAAAGACCTCTTTCTTGAAAGAAGCAGGACCTTTTATTTTTTTTTATTTTTTTTAAAGATTTTATTTATTTATTGGACAGAGAGAGAGGGAACAGAAGCAGCGGGAGAAGGAGAGGGAGAAGCAGGCTTCCCGCTGAGCAAGGAGCCCGATGTGGGGCTCGATCCCAGGACCCTGAGATCATGACCTGAGCCGAAGGCAGATGCTTAACGACTGAGCCACCCAGGCGCCCGAAGCAGGACCTTTTAAAGCTTCAAGTGCCAACGTAAATTCCTCCTACATGGCTTCCAGGGGGAGAGAGCTATGATGCAGCAGAGAGCTCCTTCAGGTCAGAAACTGGCCCCAGAAGTCACACACCACCATCTCCATCCCACTGAAGTGCCAGCCTCCTGAAAGGAGGGGCACCAAACAACGGAGGGTCAGAGCCCTCCCTGTGGAACACGTGGAGCTTCAGCCAGCAGTCCCAGCTCAAGCCGTTCCTGAGAAAGCACCATGTGTCCATTCAGGGATGTCCCGAAACCATGACACTGAATCACGTAGCCTCCCACCTGTTCTAGTGATGTGTAAGGCTGTCCATGAAGCCGTGGGGAGAGAACAAACCTCGGAAAGGTCTTTAAGCAACAGAGACCAACCCACAAAACTTGTTTCTCATTCAAGGTCAGTTTTGATTCACTAATAATAAGTTTTAGAGCCTATTTTATCCATCCATCTATCTATCTATCTATCTATCTATCTATCTATCTATCTATCTATCTATCTATCATTTATTTGAGCCTATTTAGAATTTACATGAAAGTCCCCACTGATGCACAATGCAGAACCCAATTTAATTTCTCCCACGTAATCTCATTTTTTTCCAATACTGAACCTCTGTATTGAATGATTTTATGTCATCGTTTAAAGGCACCCCTGGGACGCCTGGGTAGCTCAGCTGGTTAAGCATCTGCCTTTGGCTCAGGTCATGATCCCAGGGTCCTGGGATCGAGTCCCACATTGGGCTCCCTGCTCAGCGGGGAGCCTGCTTCTCCCTCTGCCTGCCACTCCCACTGCTTGTGCTCTCTCTCTCTCTCTCTCTCTCTGACAAATAAATAAATAAAATATTTTTTAAAAAAGGCCTTAAAGGCACCGTGCTTAACCGGGGGGTGGTTTTAACTTGAGGAATTGATAGCAGAGGTATTGATGGTCCACTCAACAGTCCACACTTCTTGATATATCTTTCATTCACATCGAAGACATGGCCATCCATCCAGGTTCACAGGAAGAGGAAGAGGAAGAGAAGAAGGAAGAAGAGGGGCAGAGGGGTAAACAGAAAATACGGAAAAAAAGAAGAGACAGTAGAAGAAAGCAGGGGGAAGAACCTAGAGAAAGCAGGCACTGGACAGAAATGATTTTAAATTGTTCTATTCAAGGACTGAAAAGTCATCGAGAAGTCTTATCTCTGGTGAGTCCTCAGTCTGTCCTCAGAATTAGTGCCAAATTGGCACAAGACTTTTCAATTCCGCTCATATTTGCAATGAAGCGGCTCCATTGTCAAGTGAATTCTGATTATGATTGCAAATGTGAAAGAAATGTGTAGACAGGTAGCAGAGTGTAATTTCATTGTCCCTGTGATATATTAAGGAAGGTAGCTTGCAAGATAATATAAGAAAGAAAACCATGCATAATAACCCAGCGCATGCAGAGTGTTCATTACAGAAGCAGAGGAATAGATTTGTTAAATTATAATTGTTTTTATATTTACAATTTCTCCAATAAATTAAGGATTCGTGTACTAATTCGATTGTATATTACAGTACCTGCACGTGTTACTTTCCATCACTCCACAACTGGCAGATGGTGCGGAGCAGGTGATTCTGCTCTTAGGAGGCCCAAAATTTTAAAGAGAAAAGTATAACTGTATGTGTGGCTTTTTTTGACTGTTCCCTGGCTGTGTTTGCGATTCTGGTCCACTTATATACCATGCGGCTCCAATTTTACCGCTGTGCTTTTATTCTGAAAACTACTCATGTGTTTTTTTTCCCCATAAAATCTATATTACTCATCAGTTCAAAATTTTAGAAGAAATTATACTGTTTAGACAAACACAGTCGTGTTATTATAAACCATTGAAAGGTGTTTCCCATTAAATGACGAAGTCTGATTTTCTTCTCGTTGGGACGGATGACTCGATCTACCAAAGTCTCTGTATGTTCAAACTTACTGGAGACACATTTTCCCAAATTAACGAACATCTATTGAATGACTAAATGAATGACCGACAGAACAGAATAGAATGAATAGATCATGTGGACGGACAGGTGGATTATCTGACTAGCTCATGCAGGGTGTTGAGACCATCAAAGCCTGGGAGGAGAAGGGTGGTTTGTCATGGTGAACAGTGGTGCACCCCTGGTGGTTTCAAAGTTTAGTGCGAACTCTAATCCCCCTGGGGGGAAATTCGTCCTCCTGTAGATGGAGTTCTTTGCCAGCATCTTCCCAGATGTGTGAAACTCTCCCAAGGGCATAGAAGCCCGAAGGTAAAAAGCCCCCCTTGGTCTCCGTTGGCCCTCACATTCCCCAGGGGCCCCAGATAGTTGAGTGTCTTTTAAAATTGTAGGATTAGTGATTTGGGGGTGAATCATGATTCCCAAGGCATTCAATTTCATCCTTGACCAAATCTACCCACTCTGATATATTTTCACCAGCACCCAACAATCCAGCAATGCTAACAGCCCTGTGTGTTTCCTTGTCTGACCCCAGCTGAAGTTCCTACGGTCACCCCTTTTTTGTTCACAAGTGGAAACCCACCAGACAGAAAGATACTCAGCTGTGCAGCTGGGATGGTTTGCCTTCTCGGCAACCTTTCCTGGTCTCCCCATGCTGTGATTAGCAATTCCATTCGGGATAAAAATAATTAGTGACATATACCAAAACATTTTTAAAAACACTCTGGTGAAAATATGACTCTTTCAAATAATATTCTACCTTAGAGAATCTACTTTTATAAAGGTAAATAAATTGTAACTAAAAATCTTTTTCTTGAAAGTTTCAACTCAGACATGCCTAAATCATGATCTCTATCAATATCCAATATTGTGTAGAGTGTCTTTTTAACAAGTTAATAAATGACTCTAAAAATGTTACAAAAATGTAAATACATATGAAATATAAGTGAATGCATATTTATTTATATTTTCTATTGTATTTATTTTCTTTTTTAAAGATTTTATTTATTTATTTATTTGTTTATTTGAGAGACAGCAAGCATGGGGAGAGGGGAGGGGGCAGAGGGAGAAGCAGACTCCCTGCTGAGCAGGGAGCCTGATGCGGGGCTCGATCCCAGGGACTTGAGATCATGACCTGAACCGAAGGTGGACACTTAACCATCTGAGCCACCCAGGCATCCCTATTATATTTATTTTCTTATTTACATATATTTTTCTATTGTAAAATATCTTATTTGTTACATTTTCCCTTATCAACTAAAATTCATTCGTTACCTGTGAATATTAGCAATGTTGTCCCAATGGTGATCTAAATGATGGAGTTCAGCATGAACATAAAATATATCTTCATTATACCCCCAGAAGAAGCATAGAGAGCAGGTGCCCTATATATAAATCCAAAATAAGTGGCAAGTGCAGATGTCTGCGTTTTCGACAGAAGTTGGAACCTATGTGATTGTATGTGTTTCTCCTTGAATGATATTGCAAACCATCCATAATAAGAACAAATAGAGTCAAAGTTTACATAGTGTTTACACATGGACAGAATGCTGGGTCTAACTTTTTTTTAAAGGGACATGTTTTCAAAAACAGTTAGATGTAACAATCTGAACTCCGGGTATGGTTCACCGAAAAAAAAAAAAAAATCGAGGCTTAGTTCGTGTGTGTTTGCACACAAAGGATGATGACATTTTTAACGAGACCATCTAGGAGCACAGACCTTTGTCTTACCAGAGCTGATTCTTAAAGGCTTCGGAACAAGGCTGTGACCTGCTCCCAAACAGTGGGGAAATGCAGGAGACTCTGACTCCTTCTTTTAGAAAGGACATAAATTGGGCATGGACTCAGAAGGTCAAAATTTGACCCTCAGCTGTATAGTTAACTGTGTAAACCTCGCCAGGGCCATTAGTCTCCTACTTTCTACGTCTGAAGGAAAAATGGTATCCGTGGCCTCATCAAGTTGTATGAAGGCTCAAGACCGCTCTCAGTTAACAGGCTCTGTGTGTGTTAAAGTTTAGGCAAATGCTAATTACTGTAGTTCTTTACATCTTTATCCTCCTTATCTACCCTGGATGAAAAGCCAAAAATTAATCTCGGTGAAACTAATTTCTAGTAAGTGCTGATCTAATTAAATCAACTGCCATAAAGTTGAGAACGATTTGTATTCTTCAAAAAAGCTCATTTAACTCAAATAACTGTCAGTTGGTAGGTGAGCAGGAGAAGGTATTTTTGTGGCAAAATCTCTGGGTTCTCGTCGTGTGATAGGAAACCATCATGGAGACGCACCCCTCTCTCGCAGTCTTGTTCTCTCATTCACAAGCATTGGCACCGATTCCAAAAATAACCGACAGGAAACTGGCTGCCAAGTCAAGCAGGAGGCAAAATACAGAAATCTCCACGCAGACAGCAGCACTGTCCCACCCTGCCCACGCACCTCGATGATTACACGGACCTACCTGCCTGAAGATTTTGCTGGTGAAATCAATAGGTTCTGTTGCAGAGTCATAACTGGGAGAGAGTAGATTACCTGATGCACCAATTATTTAATATTCTTAATTCCTCATATTCTAATGGGTGTGTGTGTGTGCGTGTCTACTCACCCAATGGTGGAGCAGTAACTCGCAATGGTTCTTAAGGTCATGGATTTCTTTTCTCCTTTAGCTGATCAAATTAAATAGTACATTTCTTGGCAGCAGGAGACATATTTTATTATTTTTGCTTCTTTTCTTTAAAGATTTTATTTATTTATTCATGAGAGACAGAGAGAGAGAGAGAGAGAGAGAGAGGCAGAGGCAGAGGGAGAAGCAGGCTCCCTGCAGAGCTGGGAGCCTGATGCATGGCTCAATCCCAGGACCCTGGGATCATGATCTGAGCCAAAGGCAGACGCTTAACCAACTGAGCCGCTCAGGCGCCTCTTATTTTTGCTTCTTAATATTAATTTAGTTAATTAACAAATGGTTATATTTACTTTTAACATAATAGGAGGAAAGAAGCCCAGTGTAAGAGGACAAGTGATTTGTCAAATATCATACAGCTTGTAGGATTAGGAACAAAACCCAAGCTTCCCCAAGTAGGTCCCCTTTAACTCGCGTGTACTACTTGCAGTACGTAACGTACTAGTTAAGACATGGAAAGAATCGTGAGCACAGCAGCTAACAGGTACTGACTGCCGGCTGTATGTAATACGTACTTCAATCCAAAAGCTACCCGCATCCCCAAACAAAAGGGACAAAACTGTTTTGAAGAACAGTTAGCTAGCTGCACCCCCCCTTCTTCCACTGGAATCAAGTGAACTCAGGCCTGAGTGTGAACTATGGGACTTCGTAATGTGGAGGTCCCTGGTGACCTTGTCAGGATCTGTTTGACGGAGCTGTGGAGAAAGGAGATGGAGCAGAGGATGGAAACAGTGCGTGAGAATAAATGTGGAAGGCATCTGTGATACAGGGAAGCAGTGAAGTGGGGCAGCATCCAGAGGCAAATGAAGACGAGTTTGATGGAGGCAGATGCTATCCTATTGATTTTATTCTGATAGGAATGAATCAGGACAGTAGGAATGACAGTGCAGGACAAAGGGAGGTAAGAGCTGCAGGGTTATGCTTGAGTGGGCAAGGGTGGTGGCCCAGAAGGAGGGACTGGTCTCAGGCAGGAAGCTGGGCAGTCTATCCACCGGGGCAAGCATACGGCAAGGGTACAGGCAGGCCAGGAGATGCGATGGGCCCGCACGGTACAGGTGGAGCATCCTCGCAGATTGCTTCTAAATTTACAGTGGAACCAGATTACCAGATAAGGAGGAGAGAGGAGGTGTCCGAAGCTTAAGGAGAGCCAAGAAGGTGTAACATAGCTTCTAGGAGCCTTTTGTGGACTCTTGGGGTGCCTGTGACATCTGCGGGGTATCAGTGAGCTCAAAACTCTTTTTTTTAATAACATTAAGATGTGATTTGCTTTTTGTACCTTGCTGATGTTTGCGCTGAAGTCGCTAAGCAATGGTGGACAAAAATGACTGGCCCAAGCAGAAATCAAGGCAGCAGCACCAAAACGTACTAGCAGTATTCTTTATACGCTTCCCTTGCAGTTTAGTGCGCGCGCGTGTGTGTGTGTGTGTGTGTGTGTGCGCGCGCGCGCGTGCATGAGTGTGCACGGGTGTGTGCTCATGTTCACACATGTGTGTGCAGGTTCATTAAGAATACACTTGATGAAGCTGCATATGTTATTAATATTATTAAATCTCAACTCCTATGTAACGTCCCTTTGCTCTTCTGTGCCATACGTATCAAGCATGCAGAAAGCCCCTCTGTTGCCTCCAGTGTGTGATTCTTGCCGTATTCACGTCAAGGAACGCACTTGTCAAGCATTTGAGCTGCGAGCTGAGTCAGCTGCTTTTTTCACAGGACACTTTCTTACACCAAAGAAAGACTGAGGGACAAACTGGTTACTCAGACCTGGGTATCTGGTAGACACTTTCTGGAAAATGAACAAAATAAGCCTGTCACTGCAAGAAAAGCAACCAACTGTATTTGTCACCAGTGATAACACTGGAATTTTCAAAGTGAAAACCAGAAATAGGGAAAACTTGTATCCATTATGCTAACGTCACAGCTTCTCAATACTTAGAGATATTTCTAATAGGATGGGTGGTGATAATAACAGATGTGATTTTTTTGGCTATTGTATAATGAAATGTGTTGACATGTAGAAAATCTGGATAACTCCGTGAACCAGGATTTTCCCAACAAGGAATACCTGGTGTTGCAAAATCATGCATGAGTGAAAAGTCCCTTCAGAGTACAGGATAGATCAATGCAATGGAATTCACTGGTCTGGGTTCAGAATTCACACTGCCATTAACCTTTAAGAAACAAACACTGTTCAAGTTTCAATGTCCTATCATAGGAGAACAGGCACAATTATCTGAAAAGGCTGTTAACATATTCTTCATCTCTGTTTGAACCTATGCTAACCTAACAACTTACTATAACAAGCTGATGCAAAAGGAGAAATAAGGACACAGCTTTCTTCTGTCTGGCCTGACAATAAACAGATTTGGGAAAACAGTTGACATTCTGCTCACTGATTTTTTAGAAAAATGTGTTATTTGTGCTAACATGTCATGAAATTGTATCATTATTGGTAAGCAAGTAAATACATATTCTATAATTTCTCAGTTTTAATTACGAATATGTTTAAATAAATGCAAACCACATAAGAAAACATTCTTTGCTGTCTTGAGTAATATTTAAGGACACAAAGGTATTTTGAGATGGAAAGAGTTGCAAACTGATGGATTATGGAAATACCCAGTCAAGAACTGATGTGCTGTTCTCAGGCAGCTCATGTCTTCAGGGGTAGGCAGGATGGAAGCATAATGTGCTTCTCTAAGGGACCCCATTGTTAACGTCTGTCTGCATCATGGCATTGAGTTGCAAGCCACAAAATTAACATCAGCTAACTTGAGTCTAAAAGGAATTTGGTTAGGTCACAGAACGGCCTGGAGTACTGTAGAGCCTGGCTGTGGATCCTGAGGGCAGAACGGGTAAGAGGGAAGACAGCCAGAAACACAGGCAGGCGCCCAGGCCGGGAACAGGTCGGCGAGGGCTTTGCTACCCCCCACCATAGGCTGTTGCTGCTGACGCTTCTGCCAAGCTTCCCCTGGCCATTCCTGCATCTCGCCTGCTCTGAATTAGAGATCCTAGCTTGGAACATGAGATTCGCTAAGCAGAAGTCGTATACCCGGATACCTGTTGACTGTGGAGGAGAAAGTCAAAAAAGTGGTTTTTCTACTTTTTTCCTACTGTAGAAGGAAATGGGCTCTGCTTCCTACAAGGTAAGACTCCTGTAGTAAGGCCTCTCCAACCTAGGGAAGGGATTCAGACTGTACATGAAATAATGTCTCCCTGTGCACCTGCAAATCCCTTCTCTGTGGTTCACCCCTTCCCCAAACGCTCTATGTCTCTCTAAGTCTTGGGATTTTGGAATATCCACCCAAAAAGTCTTCCAGTATCTCTGCTACTTATTCTGATGTAATAAAATTCAGAATCAGCTTCCTGGTTAAATGGGGGTGGTGGGGAATCCAAAGAAGCTAGAAAATAAAGAGCAGTATTAAAGAAAAAATCGACACCCTAAGTTGGCTTTTATTATCCCTTTAGGATTCTTTCTGTTCTTGTGGCCCCTGCCACCGAGACAGCCTTGTGATCATTGGCATTCACCCTTAGATCCAATACACATGGAATAGATCATTGGCTTACTTGAATTCCCGAGTTCCAAAAGAAACAGGATAATCTGTTTTCTTTTTTTGTTTGATTGATTTTTGTAATAAACTAAGCACAAGGGAAAGACTAGTGAATGTCATTTCATGAGGCTGAGCTCTGCTGTGGTCTCAGTGTCCCTATACAGAAAAATACTAACATGGCACAGTGTGGTTTTTAAAATGACCAGATTTATAGGAAGCTTCTTCTTCTCCTTCCTCACCTCCTTCGCCTTCTCCTTCCCCTTCCCCTTCTTCTTTTTCTTCATGGTAAGGGCAAGACTAAATCTGAAAGAGTTTTAAAGCCATATTAATGTATGGTGTGTATGTCCTATGGCTTGAGTTATCTAAATGCTATTCCAAAGAATGACAAAATTATTAAGTTTACATTTAGTATCTGATTTTATACAGTCTTTCACCCACAGGAGATTTTCTGCACAGCACAGATAGAATCTGAAAAGATCGATTCATCTTTAGGACCATATTTTATCTGTTTTTTAATATTTTTTGAAGATACATTCCTTTTAAGGAAATAATGAAAATGATCCGGAATCATGCCTTCTATTTTAACAGCAGATCTCCCCTGAAGGACTGCGTCTGTCTTGGTCAGTATGTGTTAGTGCAAAAGGGAATAGGGCGGTTACTATATTCTGTTTGGGAGATTTGAGGCTCCAGAGACTCTTGCAGGTTCACACAGTAAATCATATCAGCTTTTTCCAGCATCTTTCCAGATTCTAAATCAAGCACTATATTCATCAGCTTGTGCTGCTTTCTTTCAATATCCTATCAGACTAAAAACTTTATTTTAACATATATATATATGGTGTTTGACAATATGGGAAATTATGCTAGTAGACAACAAGAATGATCAAAACTTAAGATTTCCCATGGAACAGATGAATCAAGGGGAAAACATTCGTTATTTCCTAGATGATAAGGAAGAAGAAGAAGAAGAAGAAGAAGAAGAAGAAGAAGAAGAAGAAGAAAAGAGGAGGAGAAAGATGATAGAAATAGACAGTTTGGATACATAGATGGATAGATAGAAGCACAGATGATGAATGGTAAACAGATAATATGTAGATAAAAAGATACCTAGATGATAGATGTTATAGCTAGATTTATACATAGGTACATAGAAGATGATAGAATATGGACCAGGCGGCATCTGTGCACTCAAAGCTAGACTAGCACTGGCACATCATCCTACAATAGCTCTAAGGGAACAGAAAAGAAGTGCAATTATGCAACAACATTAATTTTCACAGATCCAAAGGCTTTGAGCTTTGGAAGAAACACTGTGAAATATCCGGTCCTATTTTCTATTGGGAAAATAAAGATCAAAAAATATTTAAGCCAGAATCAATAATAAATCCAGCTTTTCTCTTTTTTTCCGCCATGCAATCTGTTCCTTGTACCTTCCCCACAACACACACCACACAGACACACACACGTACTCACACCCCACACACATACTCACACAGAAAGTGCATAGCGGGCTAAAAAGGCAAAAGCAAAGTCATCTCAGGCAATTGTATTGTGTGTTAGGGTGAGATGTCCGAATCACAGAAATTGGAGAACAAAAGAATGATAGGAAACTGATTTAAAATTTCCATTGCGTTTATTTTTTTTATCACTTTGAAAAGCAGTGTCTTCATTTCTATCAGTTGGACATTAAAATTTAAAAAAAATAAATAAACTTCCACATGTCCAAATTAAACTTTCTGGAGTATCTGTGTGCTTTCTCAATAAACCAAAGTTTAGACTTTCTATCAAATTCTTTTTTTTTTTTAAGATTTTATTTATTTATTTGATAGTGAGAGAGGAAACACCAGCAGGGGGAGTGGGAGAGGGAGAAGCGGGCTTCCCACGGAGCGGGGAGCCCGATGCGGGGCTCGATCCCAGGACCCCGGGATCATGACCTGAGCCAAAGGCAGACGCTTAACGACTGAGCCACCCAGGCACCCCTGTATCAAACTGTTTTGAATGTGAACCATGCTTAAGACTTTTGGTAGGGGCGAGGGCAGCAGATCATCACTGGAAAAACTAGCATTTTAAAGTAACAAAGTAGATCTTCGCCTGATAGTGCTTAGATATTTATCTTCACTGTTTACAGTATTTACTGAGAGGGAAACCATCTATCTATCCATCTACCTATATTCTTAAACTCAGGACAATTTTTGTGAGTAAGGGCTATATCTCTCATTTATATGCTTTTAAAAAGTCGTCTTCTGTCTCAGCCATTTTGCATCAAACGTGCTGATTATCTCAGCCCACAAGCCATGTAGATTATTCATTTTTCTTTGCATCATAGAAATCTTTTATCATAAATGAAAGTTATGGAAAATCACAGTTTTTTATGATTCCAAATTTACAATCTGCAGACTTTGAGAGTGGCATTAAATTTGCCTCTGCTCTTTCATAGTCGTGACCAAATGTTATCATTAAAAAGATTTAAAAAGCCAGAATCATTATGTACTGTCCACCAGCATGTGTTAATTTGATGGACTTCACTAGAAAAATAGCTAAAAATAAATGTTTAAGATCGACACCTCTTTTTTTAGCCACGGTTTTCTCCACTTTCCAGGCTTTGTACAATTGATGAAGCTTAATATAAGCATGTCTGAAATGATATTATGGTGAATTTGACTCTATGACTATTTTTATAGCTATGAAAAATTATGCATGTATAGGTTACCATGTTTAAATCAAAATGTTGTATTTGCAAAATGTATTTGTATTCTTCAAAAATGCTGTTCTCCTGACATAAGCAAAACAGTGACGCGTGAGAAAGACTGGGGCCCGGGCTTGAGGCAGATGCCTTCCATTGGGCTGCGAACAGTCAAGTGGTTCAGAGCGCGCCGCCCTGCGTTCAGTGGGCGTGAGCGCCCCCTGGTGGACGCGGGAGCAGCCTTGCCCGGTCTAGTTGTAAGGACCGCAAAGGGAAGAAAGAAGCTTTCTCCCACCCTACATCTAGTGGACATCTCTAACTAACCTCCGTCTTTATACTTACCTTGGCAGAGGTGAACCATAGGAAAGAACCAAGTAGAAATGCTCATAAATCTGAAATCACTAGTCTCCAACATGAAAATTACAGACTATTAACTGGGATTCAATTCAATGTGATTTGTTGGCTTCACAGGTGTGAAAATCTTCGTCTCCTTGGGCAGGAGGACACTTCTGTGTTCCTCCTGAAGTTTTTGAACTCTCCCTTTCAATCCTTTCTCAAATGGCACAAGTCACGAAGCCTTCTCTGTGTGCCAAAGAGCCATTTCACAGGGGGAAGCCGGCTGTGGGCTTTGAGACACAGTTTGGAGGGAAAGTAAGGAGAGGTCATCCTGAACTTCCATCATGGAGAGATGCATCCCTGGCCTGCGTGGGTGCCCACCGCAAAGCGCGTGCCACCTTCGCACGGAGAATGTGCAGAGTGCGGTCTGTTACTGCTGGGCTCCTTCAGAGGAGGGGGCTTAATATTTTTTAAAAGACTAATTTCCACTTGCACACCATGAAATTATGTAGGAGCTTAGATTTTACCTCATCTAGTCTATCTTATAGGTGAGAAAACCAAGGCCCAGAGAAGATGTAAGATATTTCTGGTTTAGACAGTAAATCAGCATGGAAAAAGTACCCATTGCCCCAGAAGTGACAACATGATTATGGGTTTCCTGTTGGATCTACCCACAGAGTTTCTTTGTGAATCTATAATGCACATTTTTCACTTCTCTCTAGAGAAGGATTCTGATGAGTCCATGTCCTCTGCAGTAGAGAGAAAACGTCTGCGTTGGCTGTACCCTTTGGAGAAGTGTAAACCAAACATTTAAATAAGCTTATTGAAATGGTACATTTCTCCCCTAAAGACTATATCTCGCAAACATGAAATCCGGACACATCGCTCACCAAGAGAACACTGCATTTGGAATCCAAGTGTCCTGTGAAATCAAAGGTCATTTCATCCCCAATCCTCAGAGCCACCAGCCACTGTCTCAGGGAGGCGCTTCCTGTGACGGCGGTGGGGGGGGGAGGGGAGCTCCCTCCTAGGCAGACCAGGGAGGCTTTGTGACTTGTGCCATTTGAGAACGGATTAAAAGGGAGAGTCCAAAAGCTTCAGGAGGAATGTGCAGGGCTCCTCCTCTCCAAGGAAACAATCAACTGAATTCTAAGAAACCCCGAGGCCAGGATTTGAGAGAGGGCAAGGGCCCCAGTCTGCCATTCGGCATGGAATGTGTTTCCAAGTTAGCTTGCCTTGCTTCTGCTCTGCTTTGGACAGGTTTCATTTTACCCCCCACCTGCCACCCCCACCCCCACTGTCACAAAGCAAAGAAGTTTGTGTTAAGAAAAGGCATATACCTTGCTATTGGAGTCTGTATCCCAAATTATCAAGCCAAAAATAAAGTTGTATATCTGAACATACAGTGCCAGGTTCCCTTTTAAAAGGAATTGAATGCATGGTAGAGCAGACAGGGGGCAGGGCTGAATTCAGAAGGTTACTGAAGAACTGAAAGAAACCTATAATTTTATTATATCCCTTGGAAATACCCCCCCCTCAGGAACTATTTTTGAAAAAATTAAACACATGGCTTGTTGCAAAATGCTATTTAGGTAGATTTCATGAAGGAATAAAATGAAGGTGGGAAGCTGTGTAGAAGAAACACAGAGAAGTACTTATTAAAGGTTTTGCAGTGTTTCGCTGGGTGCCTTCAACGCATAATAGCCTCAAAATCCCAGCCCTAAGAAAGCCGGGGACCGGCTGCTGGTGAACCCGCTGCACCTGACCCCGAAGTCAGCAGACACCGCAGGGCGGATGTGCGTGAAGCCGGTGCTCCTTTTGTCGGCACAGTGGTTGCTGCCCTGTTTCGTCTCTACCGAGTTTCCTTCCCAGACACTTTGGAGACTTCTGTAAAACGGGATGCTCGCCCCTCCATCGCGATGTGTCTGTTTCTCCAGTGAGCTGCAAACCCATCTGCTAGGAAAGAATTCCAATTTGCATTCTTCCACCTTCAGCCAGGTCTGAGTGACTTGTCCCTACCTGCTCACATATTGTCTGGGGAAGATGCATTTTCGGGTACTTTAAGAAGCAGCCTAAAGAAGGATCTATATATAAAGTGGTGGAAAGCCCTCTCTTACTTGTCAATCGAGGACTAAAGCCTCTGTTGAATTAAAGTCGCACACGTCACAGTGACTGGATCCCAAGCCGCATGGCATTTGGCATTGCGTCTCAAGAGAAAAGAAGCAGCCTGCCGCATCAGCCCGGCAAAGAGATATCATCTTGTTTGCCAGTCTGGTCTCCCAGTGCCCAGACGCCCAAGTACATTTCCTGTCACTCTTCACAAAAGACTTCAGATTCAGGATGAACTAGAAGTCTATTAGTAGACCTCTCTTCTCTCTGTCTCTCCCTCTCTGCGTCTCTTTGTCCCTCGCAATCTTTTCCTCTCTGCTGGTCTCACTCCCCTGTAGCCACTTGGAGATGTGACAGAGTAGGGACAGTCTGATGAGTGTGACGGGCTGTTCCGTGACTGAGACTCGTATAGCACACCACATTAAACAACGAGAATCATGAGAATCAAAGGAATCATTCTGGAAAACGTTTCCCTGTTCAGCATGAGACACAGAGGTCCTGCTGAACCTGGGTGCTCTCAGGCTCCGGATGTGCTGGACGCACTGGCATATACCAAAAGTTGTGGGGCCTGAGGCGGGGCCAGACGAGAGTCCCAGGGAGGTGCCAGGGACAGGGAGAGAGTGGGGGAGAGCGTGCGGGTGTGGGTGGGGGGCAGAGGAGAAGGGAAGGTCTGCACCCACGGGGCTAGCCCCACCGCGAGGGAACCCGGACGTGCACCGCGCCCGGGCTGAGGGCGTGCGTCGCCGCGTGTCCATGTGGGCGACCGTGGGGAGGTGCGAAATCTCTGAACCTTCCTCATTCTGCTCTGAGCCTAAAACCACTCTAAGACATAAAATCTTTAAAAACCAAACAGGAAAGAAGAGATATGAAGGGGAAAAGGGAGAAAGCAGAGAAGAAGCAGAAAGAAAATCCAAATCCAAAGGGAATGTGAATTAAAGTTGTGAGGATACAGGTCTGTCAGTTCCAAAACAAAGCACTGACTAGAAGTCAACGGTCCTCCCACGACCTTCCACCTCTCCCTGATGAAGACATGAGGCAGCGACCGCTTAAACTTGGGTGGGTGATGTGGTCTCCAAACAGGACCTCAAGCCTCAGCAGCCTGACTCCTTGGAGGACGTCCCTCTGAACCCCCATCCCCTCTAGCGCGACCCACAGTCCTTCACACGGGGTTCTGCTCCCGGCAGGTCCCTGGGCATGACTGGCCAGGGAGTGGCCTCGCACGTGCTCCTGGGGGGGGGGGATGGCTGACTTCCTTAGGTTGCTGTGTCCTCAAGAGCTCCAGCACAGACACCAGTGAGCTTATTTTCATGGTATTTCCCCTTTCTTTGCTTAGTAGAGATGATATGGTGAAATACTTAATATATAATGTGCTCAAAGATAAAATACAACAGTGCATAGCATCTAATATTATTATAATACAAATATAATAGGTGATAACAAGACAGGGAGAGCGGCAGAGAGCAGAAGGCCCTCTCCCGGCACACGTGGATCTGGTCAAGTCACCAACCGCGTGCGCCCCGGACAAGGGTGTACCCCTGACTCCCACAGCCTCGGGGTGCCCGGGGGCAGTGACGGTTCAGAGCTGGCATGGGGAGGATCCAGCCGGCAGGGCTGTGGGAGCGACAGGGTGCATTTGCGTGGCTGCTGGGGCATTGGGACCGGTGTTGCACAGTGCCGCGCTCAGGCGTAAGGATTCTAAAACTCTGGGGCGTCACAGGTCTGCCCGTGCAGGAACCTGAAGAGTCCTGATGAGCAGAGACAAATCTGGAACCCTCCCAATTCTCATTCTGTCCATGGGACTCTGTTGGAACTTATCCTTGTGTGTCAGACGTGCCCTTTCTGATCCGCTGCCCCACCGTTCTCAAATGGCACAAGTCACAAAGCCTCCCTGGTCTGCCTAGGAGGGAGCCCCCCCCCCCCCCCCGCCGTCACAGGAAGCGCCTCCCTGAGACAGTGGCTGGTGGCTCTGAGGACTGGGGATGAAATGACCTTTGATTTCACAGGACACTTGGATTCCAAATGCAGTGTTCTCTTGGTGAGCGATGTGTCCGGATTTCATGTTTGCGAGATATAGTCTTTAGGGGAGAAATGTACCATTTCAATAAGCTTATTTAAATGTTTGGTTTACACTTCTCCAAAGGGTACAGCCAACGCAGACGTTTTCTCTCTACTGCAGAGGACATGGACTCATCAGAATCCTTCTCTAGAGAGAAGCGAAAAATGTGCGTTATAGATTCACAAAGAAACTCTGTGGGTAGATCCAACAGGAAACCCATAATCATGTTGTCACTTCTGGGGCAATGGGTACTTTTTCCATGCTGATTTACTGTCTAAACCAGAAATATCTTACATCTTCTCTGGGCCTTGGTTTTCTCACCTATAAGATAGACTAGATGAGGTAAAATCTAAGCTCCTACATAATTTCATGGTGTGCAAGTGGAAATTAGTCTTTTAAAAAATATTCATGGTATTTCAACCAGAGTTGAAACAAGTAGGCTACTCCTTAATGACAGGAACTACATCCACAGCCCCACCTCCCTGAAGATCTCGAGGGTCATCACACCCAGCACAGGGGCTGAAGACATGTTTACCAAGTTGTACTCAATGTCTCAATTAATATTGATTTATTAAGAAGTTGATCATATTGGGGCGCCTGGGTGGCTCCGTTGGTTAAGTGGCTGCCTTCGGCTCAGGTCGTGATCCCAGGGCCCTGAGCTCCCGGCTCAGTGGGGAGTCTGCTTCTCAATCCCCCTCTGCCCCTCCCTCTCCCTGCTGCTCCGCATGCAGTGCTCGCTCTCTCTGTGTCAAATAGATAAATAAAATCTTAAAAAAGAAAAGAAAAGAAAAAAAGAAGTTGATCATATTAAGAAAAGCAATTGATATAGAGATTGTAACAACATTTCCTTAACTAAAAGTTACGAACACTTCGACAATCACAAGTGAAAGCATTCACACAGAGAAAATGTCAACCTAGAGTTCTCTGGAATATAGGATCATTATAGCTAGAAGATTATTTTTAACATCTAGTAGAATCTCATATACTGAGGAGTAAGGATGCATCTGAAGTTTCTGCAGATGATTTTATGAACCATATGATAAGGGGAAAATGTCAGGGAGAGGATCTGAGTCCAGAATCAGCAGATTTTGTATCTTACTGCCATTTATGTACCTTATTAATATGTAAGCAGTGAATGGCAACTTTGTACATTTGATCAACATCATCAAGTATATGAGACTACTTGAAATATAGCAATGTGCATAGTCAATAAAATTTAAAATAATGTTTTCTGCATAAAAAGGTGAAACAGTTATTCGGGTAAAATTAAAATAAAAAGCAAAAATACTGCCCCCTCCCCATAAAAGAAAGAAAACCGCACACATTAAATCTCCAGCATTCACGCAATAGAGTCCCAGGGGAGTAGCAAATGCAGTAAAGCAAAGGCATTAAAATTCCAACATCAAAAACAAAAACTCTTGTCTAAAATAGAGAGCCCTTTGAGAAGGCTGTTTGTGTGCTTGTGTTTGTTAGGAGGAGAAAAAGGCTCTGGAAACACCACATTTCCCTCCCGTCCAAAAGCAATCACAGCATGAGGCTCCTGAGCGGGATACACATTACCAGCCTCTAAGGATTATTTTTGAAAAATTCACTTTACACATTCTCCCAGTCCTCGCGCTGGGCTGAAAAGCCGCCCCCTTGGCCAGCCAGCGACAGGTATGGGACTCCCCTCCCGAAAGCCCCAGGCGGGGAGCAGGCCGTTCGGCCCCTCACCACACCTCGCCCCGGGACCGCTGCCCCAGGCTTTGTGCTGACAAACCTCCTTCTGGGTGGGCCCGGTGCCCGCCAAATCCTGGCGTGGATTCCCAAGTGGTGGGATTGGAGTTCGTTCAGAAAGTTAGCTTCAGAAACTTTACCTGGTATTTCCAAGCACTGACCCAAAAGGCCCCCCTATCATTTTGTCGGTAGCCCGAGTTATAGAAAGACATGCTAACCTCAGACAAGAAACAGGGTTCATCGAATTCATGTGACCTAATTGTGGGAAGGACAACCCTGGAGGGGTGCCTGAAAGAGAGGGTCCTGGAGGGTTTTTTTTAGTTGAAACAAAAATAAAGCAGTAAATGAATAAATAAATACCACCGAGATCCCCTTGTCTTCAAAATATTTTAAAGAAGATAGTACTTACATAGTTTCATAGAAATCACATCAGGGATTTTAAAGATAAGGAGAGTTAGATATTGCTCCCCAAATGTGAGAAAGCTTGCATGGGATTCAAACTTCCGAATCTTGTTGTACCAAAAAGAATTATTATATTGCAGCAGAAGGATAAGTGTGAGTAAAAGAAAAAGGTTAGAAAATTTCTCATTTAGTAATTTAAAAAATATATATTTTATTATATTTATATTTTATATATATATATATATATACCTTCTTTGAAGGTATATTTTATATTTCATATACAGATATATATTTTATATATATATATATACACCGTCTTTGAAATCATCACAAGATTCCTAACTTTTTACGGCAATACTCTTTCTTCAGTTATCTGTTCTGAAAATACTTTTTTAAAAATACTTGGCTCATCCTATTAAAATAATACAATATCATTTTGTCTTAAGCTCTGTTAAGATTAAGTGCAAGAGCCACATATCTTAAATCAGTAAAAATTAAAAGCAAATGTCCTCAGAAATCACTAACTTCAGAGTATAATGGGGATTGAAATTGCAACACTCATTACCTTCTAGAAATCCTATCTGGAAAGAATCTGACTTCCGAAGTGACACAAGAAACTTTCCTGTCGTAGGCAGGTTCTTAAGGAGTTTGAGGAACACCTTTGGAGGTGAGCACGGGAGGCTCTAACAGGTGACCAGGTGTTTCTTAGCACTGAGCTGCATACCACCTCTGCTCCAGGTTGTGCATGCGACGGAAAGACACGAGATGGGGGTAGGTTCCCCACATCATACACCTCCAAATATCAGGGACAGAAATACACCCTGAGAAGCACGCTGAATCAGAGATCAGAGTTTTGTTTGTTTGTTTGTTTGTTTGTTTTTTAACAATACGTGATGTCTCCTTATTCCTTGTTCCTCCCAGGAGCCCTGCAGAACAGGCCAGGGAAGGATTTCTTGAAGGCCACCCGACAGATGAGGAAAGTGAGGAACAGGTATGGTCTGTCCAAGGTCACAGAATAAATTCCGCTAAACTTGGAATCCAGACTGTTGGCCACAGTTAGATGTTCTTTCCACACCACGGCCGCCTTCAAGAAATCAAAGTAAAACTAACTTCTGAAGGCAAGGTGGCCCTTTCGTCTGCAAGGGGGTCCTTGCCTGAGCTCTAGAAGAGAGCACGCTCACCCTCCCCTACGGTCTCGGGGCTGTCCCAGCTCCGGGACAGGTTACCTCCGGGTGACGCACCCTGCAGAAAGCAAGACCCTTGGACAGCTTCCAGCTCAGCGTGGAAGAAAAACACGCTATTCCTCTTCTGCCACGGTGTCTCTCCCATCGGGCTCCCCCAGAACATTGGTGGGGCTCCCACTCCGCTCCCCGCGCCCTGGGTCCTTTGCGGTCTGTGTGGGTGCACGTGCGCGTGCACCCGTGTGTGGGTGGCGGAGTGTGTGCACACATAGGCTGGTGACCTCCTGCATTGCGGCCACCAGGCCCTTCCTTCCCCTCATGGGGAATTCTGACTCCAGCAGGAAAAGTCTACCCCTGCCAGGCCGCCCTGACAACGCTTTCTAATTTTACTCCAACGTTTTAACACCAGACTGTGAGCCATTTCAACTTCCAGAATAAACAATGGTCCTCATGCCCCATAATGAAAGGTGGGAGCAGTCAAAATGTGGGTGACAGAGTCAGAGTAACAGGTTAAGATGCAAAGGTCTCAAAGTGAGATGTGCGTGTGCACGTGTGTGCAGTGTTCATGTATATGATATATAAACTGTGTGTAATAAAATGTATCATATTATTAAAATATAATAATAAATAATATATGAACATATTATTTTAATACAGATAATATATAAATATGTGTAATATATAAATCCATAATACGTATTGTATATAGTTGCATATAATATAGAATTATAGTTATATAATATACTATACTATGTATGTTACAGGTACAGACATTTTATATATATGTGTGTGTCTATAATTCATATATACAAATACACATACATACATCATTTGAAATTTTAACTGAGATCTTCTGTCTTTTACCTTGTTACTCTGGTAACACCCTGACAATTATAAATGGTAAATACAGTAACATTCTGCATAATATGAGATGTCAGTTGCGCAGGGGAAGGGTCCCATCTCTGTGATTTCTACAGCTCCCTGGGTTATCAACAGATGCTGCTTTGTCATTCTTGGCCATTTTCAGTGGGGTGAATTGAAAGTAACTGAACTATGAGAAATTGCCTTGTTTAAAAAAAAAAAAAAATCATGTATTAGGTACACCGGAGAAGAAATCAATCTGCTTAAGGGGATGTACACAATTTAGGAATACCTGCCCCTCTGCTCTGTGTCTGTGTGTGGTACATTCTATTCATCAGGTTTAGTTGATTTGATGATCTATTCCATCATTCCTTCAGCCTTTGCTTGGTGAACACCTACTATGTCTCATCAATTTTGCTGCTTACTGGAGATACCAGGCTGGCCTTTAGCACCTGCCTCCAGCAGCTCATGGTCCAGAAGCAAGGCAGGAAAGCAGATCGTTATAACACAATGAGAAAGTGCCAAAATAGCTCCACCAATGAAATATTATAAGATATTACATTACGAATCAGTCATATTGGTTATTAAATATATTTAAGTATAAATGTACTTAAGAGTCAGCAATCCTGAGTTAAAATAATCTGTGTTTCACATGTGTCCTGCAAGGAGTCTCTTCCCATGCACCCAGTTACTAATGTACCCGCCTTACATGTAATATTGAACTGCGACTTTGTTGAACAACATGGTTTCAACACAATCTCCTGAGAGCTGATTAAAGTCCACGCAACCCACCAGATCAGTTGCTAAGTGGTGAGAAACAGAGATATGGCCCAGTCTCTCGTGGAATCTAGAGTGGGAAGACACAACAAATTGTGAATAGACAACTATAATAAGTATTCTAAATGCTATCAGGGCAGAATCCTGGGCAAGTGGAGAGAAAAGAAGGTCTACTTGGCAGACACTTACAACTGTCCTCACTTTTCTTCTTGATATTTTTGCTTTTCGTAGAATGAACTCCTTGTTTCCACTGGCAGGTGGCTGTCCAGCTCCCGACTACATTTCTAAGTCTCCCTGAAGGTAGGTGCAGTCAAGCAGCGGTGTTTTGGTCCTTGGGTGGAGACGCGAGAGGCATTTGTACAGTTTGCATCTCATCACCTTAAAGATGGTTTCCTTGAACTGTCACCCCCTTTCCCACAGGAGGAGCAATGCAGGAGCACCACCACAGCCCGCTCTGCTCTCGGGATGTTGCGCTACAGCTTGGCGGTAAGCTGCTGTATCTTTGGATCTCTTTGTTACGGTAGCTTAGCCAGTCTCCTGACAAATACAAAGGATGCTTCTGGAACAATCAGGAAACTGACATAAGTGGTATTGATTTACCATTGGAAAGTGGGCAGCCCGGGAATAGGGAGGTGCCCCGTGATGCGGGGGCAAAATATTTACCAAATATCAAAATACTCAATTTATCCAATATCAAAAAAAATTATCAAAGCTTCATCTGGAGTAACTCGAAAGACGGAGAAGTTTGCTCTTAGAGAAGGCTGGCAAAACTCAGAGCGCTCGTAGGTGTTGGCTATTCCTTACCGCTTTGCATAATGTAATAAAAGAGAGAGATGTGTTTGGGTTAAGATCAGGCAATGTTCAAGCAGAAATGAAAGGAATTAGAGCTCTCTTCACTGAGATTTCTTTGCCCGTGGCCAGCAGCCTAAATTGGTTGAGAGTTCAGAAACCGGGGTTCCCAGACAGTGTAAAAACAACACATTTACAATTGTTTAACACCAATTATGTCTTAGATGCTGTTCGAGGCTGTGTAGATAGACATTTAACCTTACAATTAATCTTCTTTTCCATTTCCTCCACCTTGATAATCAGGATAGTGGTGTTTTATTACAGAATTATTATTAAGTTTAATAACATGCAAAACCCTGCACAGTCCCTGGAGTAGTAGCATCTCAAAAAAAAAAAAAAAAAGTTAGTTTCCTTTGTCCCCTGGCTTGGAGTCCAGGCCGTGCTTGCTTTGGTCACTTTCAACATACATGAGTCCCGACCCCGAAACCAGATGTCATAGCTGAGTTCCTACTTCTGCTTCTAGAAATTTAACTCAAACCCCAGACCTCTGTGCATTAACGGCATGGCATGCACGTATGCTTCTCTGTGACACCCTCACATTCCTGCCCTTGCTCTCTGTCCTTGGGATGGACCAGTATTCTACTACTGTTTTCAACCCCCAGCTCTTGTGATCCTTCCCATGTGGCCAACTTCTCTGCATTAAGTGTGTGACTGTGCTGGAGCGACTTGGATCATTTATGGAAAGAAACACCTGTATCTCCCTTTAGGATCTGCCTGATTTTAGTGTCCTGGACTCCTTTGGCCAGGCTGACTCCATTTCTGCAGAGTGCCTTTCTGAGACATGGGCCCCAGCTCATTATAAGGTTTTTTTTTCTTTTTTTAATTTTTTATTTTCCTGCGTAAAGAATATTGGGTCAGGTCCATCTGGTAACATTGCATATTCAAGGTTCTGTGTTATTTGGATGAAAAATGAAACAGAATAAATTCATTCCCTGCCTAAAAACATCTGGTCCCTCTTAATAAAAACCTACCACTTGGCTGTCTGGAAACAAGTCTATTTGTATCCAACATATATTCTGAGAGTTCTTTTAATTTTTTTTTCCTCTCCAGCTGCAAAGCCACATGAGAAGTAAACATGCTCTTTCATGTAATTCTCCATTAAAAACGATCTGAAACTATTTCCCAGCTTGTCTGAATAGATTCTGAATGTTCAAGGGACATTTCACAGACTTGTACCAAAACCCGATAGTACACGAAATTTGTGAGTGCTCTCAAAATACTGCCTTTGACAAGTGTCAAGGAGAGCACAAATCGTACAGACTGAGACCTTGAACTGTCATTACACTTTTCCTGTTTACTGCCTGGTTCCCTCAGTGTCTAAGTTGGATCTTCTTAGGTAAAAGATTCTTACCATGCCTTGCATGTGACATTTCCAGCATTTGGTGATGGATACAAGTTAACACAGAGGACTTTCAATGCTACTTTTTTTAATATTTTTAGTAAATGCTATAGTTTTCAAAGCACTTTTGGATACCTCATCTCATTTGACACCCTTGACGAACTCCTGAGGTAGGTGACGGGCAGGTATTATCATTTCGGCTCTGAAGAAGAGAAGAGTACAGGGACAAAGGTGGAGCGCCTGTGACTTCTAGCTGAGGTGGTGCAGGGGTTCACCTCCTGACCAACTGCTCTGCTCGAGGCACACTGAGAGGTGAAATATTAGCAGAGAGTAATAGCAAGGCGAGCTTATTCTAAAACATGGTGTTGCATTTTTGTGAGCCAGATTTAACATTCCAAAAGACAAATGGGGCTGGAGCTTGACATCCATGAGGTTTGGAAAAGGAGAAGCCCCCAAGGTGTAAAAAGAAATAGAACATTTCCTAGCAGTCTTGCCCTTTAATGCCAGTTAAAGTATTTCCTTATCTTAAAAGGGGCCTGAAAATCAAAAACAGTTGTCAATTCCACCTTCCCCAATGGCTTTTTTTTTTTTAAGATTTATTTATTTATTTTAGGGAGAGGGAGAGAGAGCAAGACTGTGAGAGTGGGGGACGGGAAGAGCATCTCAAGCAGATTCCCCGCTTAGTGGAGCCCGACGCTGGGCTGGAACTCACGACCCTGAGATCAGGAGCTGAAATCAGGTGTCAGGCGCTTAACCAGCTGAGCCACCTAGGCAAGGCACCACCCCTGCGGCTTTTTAAGATTGTGTCTAGAGAATGAGAGGACACAGGACAACCTTTTTTTTTTTTTTAAAGATTTATTTATTTATTTGAGAGAGCGAGAATGAGAGAGAGAGAGAGAGTACATGAGAGGGGGGAGGGTCAGAGGGAGAAGCAGACTCCCCGCTGAGCAGGGAGCCCGATGTGGGACTCCATCCCGGGACTCCGGGATCATGACCTGAGCCGAAGGCAGTCGCTTAACCAACTGAGCCACCCAGGCGCCCCACAGGACAACCTTTTGACAAGGAGCTGATCCAGGATTCCCACCGGCTCATTATAACTGGATCAGTGACCTCCCCAAACAGCACTCTGAGACCAAGCCTCCAAATGACAATTCTAAGGTACGGTTCTGCTCTAGCTGGCACAGAGAGCAGGTGGCAGCAACGCCAGCTCTGGAGACGGGGAAGGACAGTCACGAAGGGACAGAGAAAGAGAGAAGAATTAAAATATACTCTAAATGAGTACAAACCAAAGGATCCAAACAAATTAACAATAATTTAATATTGAGAAACACTAAGGAAACTATCAGAAGAGGACTTCTCTCTAGATGGAGTTAATTCTGCAGAAGAACTATGACCTTAAGGTAAATAAGGGCAGGATAGTCAAAGGATAGGAACTCAACTTTTGATAGAAAGACAAAGATACTCTTAAACAAAACAGGTCTAGATCGGACCAGTGACTATATAAAAGAGCCAGTTACAAATTTGAAGAAAGGAAGTGTAGACTTTTTTTTTTTTTTTAGCGTGGTAGATGGAGTATCAGTTTTTCACTGCTGCATAACAAATTCCTGCAAACTTAGATGTTTAAAGTAACACCTCTTTATTTATATGTTAGAGGCTGAGTGGACTCTCCTGGTTATCTACCCAGGCTATCACAAGGAGAAATCGATGATGTGCCTGGGAAAGACCCCATTTCCAATTCATTGAGGTGTTGGCAGAATCCAGGTCCTCGTCACCAGCAGTCTGAGGTCCAGCTGCCTTGAGGTTGACTTGTTGGTTGACAGGGGCGACTCTGTCCTGGTCTCAGCTGCCCGCACCCCTTCCTACATGGTCGCCTCCACCTTGTCAGCCAGCCATGGCGCGCCAACTTCCTCTGTGGGCCGAATCTCTCAGACTTCTTCTGCTATTAACCAGAGGAAACCCTCTGCTTTTAAAGGGTAGAAGTGATTAGATTATGCACATTCAGATATTCTCCCCTTAGCCATATAACTCATAATTTACAGTCAAGGTGAGTTATGCCATTACATTCACAGGCTCAACCTACTTTAACTCAATGTGGGGAGGATTTCACACATGTGGGCCACTCTTAGAATTCTGCCTACCACACACGGGGCATCACTAAGGCTGGAGAGCTGAAGAGAATTCATGAAATGGAAGGGAAGACTAACTCTTTCGAGAAAGCCACACAGCGAAACACATAGTTTATTATTCCTTTAATGAATACTGTTGCGGGAAATGGAATAGGTTTCCTTCCAACCTATTTCTCCAATGACTGAAGAATGTCTCCAACATTCCTTTAATAAGAATCCCAGAAGATAATGAAGGGGGTACTGGAGAGAGAATGAGAAATAATTACTAATTTGTGAAAGGATTCAAGAAAGATATAATTTTTATTTAGAAAGTGCACCCAGATACAATAAATAAAAATAAATTACCTCCAAAGAACTACAATTAGACTAATAACATACTTCTCCCTAGGAGTAATGGGTGCCAGTAAGTATGAAACAGAGCAGGGTCCTCATCAGCAGAAGACCTGTCAGCCCGGAGCTGTGTGCACAGGCTGCAAGATGAAGGGCATCTGGAAATGGCTAATGAAGGTGAAAGCCAAGCAACCAAGAAAGGAATACAAATAACACAGGGCAGGGGGGACTATCATCAAAGAGTTGCTGCTGAGGAACCGTGAAGTTATTTAAACATAGAACCCAAACTATGTGTGTTAATATCACAGACACTCTGACATTATAAACTTTGAACACTTAAAAGTAATACAACTAATAGAAATCGTAAGGAAGGGAGCTACACATAAAATAAGATTTTTTAACTATTTCAACTTTCCATTAATGTCTAAAATTCAAGCATGGAGTTAAAAAAAATTAGGTGCAAAATAAAGGTATTTTCGAACATGTGCTAACGTCGGGAGTTTACCTCTCTATTGCCCCACGCCCTGACTCACACCCCCACCAAAGAAACTAGTGCAGAGTATAAGTTAATGTGTGGGAGGGCCAGCAAGTAAGAAGGTGTGGTTTAAAGAACAATAGAGAACACACAAATTGAATATGCTTGTACTCATTCATTGTTCACAGAAAACAATTTCTTACTATAAAAGATGGAAAATAAACCTCTAAGCAACAATAATATGGTTGGAAGGAATATTCAACGAGTAGTTAGAGCGAGGTCAGGAGGAAGGTGGAAATACCAAATAACCGTAATCATAAGCAAAACAATATAGTTATGTCTATCAATAATATACAGGTCCCTCTAAAAGAACAGAAGTAAAAGCTTCAGGGGGATAAAGGTACTACAGAAAACTATCAATCCAGAAGAAGGCATTGAAAAAGAAAAAGGTAAAAATAGAAAAATACCTAAGACAGTAGAAATAATTCCAAATATATCAATCAATAATAACAATGAATGTAACCATCTTAAATGAAGCTATTAGAAAACTATCAAATGTCTTTGTAAACATCTAGCTTAAGATAAAATTAAAACATGCAAAACACTGAATGATAAGTTATGCCCTATAAATATTAAGCAAATGTAAACTGGTATAAAATAATAATATCAGGAAAATTAGAATAAAAATGAGTCTTACACAATACTAAAATGCACATTTCACTACCAAGGAGATGTAAAATCATAATTTTTACACCCCTGACCATCTAATGTCAAAATTTATGAAGTCAAAAAAATGACACAATTATAAGGAATTCAATTATAGTCATAGTACAAGATTTTAACGTATCTACATTTGAAACTATAAAGCAGGCTAGCCAACAAAAATTTGTCAGACCTGAATATTTCACTCATGTGTTTCTTCCTTCCTTTCTTTTTTTAAGATTTTATTTATTTATTTTTGAGAGAGAAACAGAGAGAGCATGAGTGGGAGGGAGGGTCAGAGGGAGAAGCAGACTCCCCACTGAGCTGGGACCCCGATGCGGGACTCCATCCCCGGGCCCTGGGATCATGACCTGAGCCAAAGGCAGACGCTTAACTGACTGAGCCACCCAGGCGCCCCGTGTGTTCGTTTCTAATAGACACAGAGCTGCATGGCGGAACCAGTGAGACTGTTAGCTGGTGGATGTAAAGACTCCAACACAAAGGCACAAAGGTCTATCTGAAATGAAAGGGGGTGTAGAAACGCAAGGGGAGGCCAGCCCGTGTGCCGTGTTCTACAAAAGCAGCCCCGGTCTTCCTGGGGTGCAGGTGTGGTGACCATTGTTTGGTAGAGCAGCCACGCGGAGCGAGGGTCTGGCCGGGAGCTGTGTTTTCTCCAGTCTTAATGTTTGCTCTATGTAACTGTCCCTAAGTTTTCACATATATTCCCTGTTGCAGATATTTGATACCCAATAACTCTGTGTCTCTCCTCAAGTCAACGGCCATCAGGTAGTGACAAAACGTACAAAGAGGGACCAGAGGCTGGGCATTCTTGATGAATTTTGAATAATCCGTATCACACAAACCAAGTTCTTGGACCACAAGACAATGTAATCAGGAACAAGGATCAGAGAACCGACGGTGATCCCAGCACTGAGGAGAGCGACCACTTACCTAGCAGGTGCGGTGCGTGAGGCACTCGAGCCACGCTATGAGACATGTGTCACTATATTGCCGTTTCACTGAGGACTAAACCCAAGTGACAGAGGTCCGCTCACTCGTGACTCAGCTCAGGAGTGTGGTTGCGGACACCTCCTCCCGGCAGCCGGGCTCTACAGGTCGGCTCACAACCCTCGCACACCCCTGCTCCTTGGGGATGCGCCTGCGTGGGACGAGGCGAGGCCTAGAGCTCAGAAGGACCCAGGGCTGGGGGTTTAACGGTCAGCTGTTGACGTCCTGAGATTTTTAATAATTTCCCGTGTGCAGTTGGGTTTCTGAAGGGCAACTAGATGGTGCAACAGAGCCCACAGGGAGGGCTCGGAGCCTTGACTCATGGGTATCCCACAGCCAGCGCCCCCTTGGGAGGGGTTCTTGGCTGCGCGATTCCTGCCCCCTGACTCACTGGGCCCCACCCACCCTTCTCCCAGCGCCTGTGCAGTCTGAGCTGCTGCGCTGGACCTTGGCAGAGGCCGGGCGCGAGCTCAGGGGCGGCTCCCCGGCCTGGGCCGGCAGCCACGGAGCGTTTGGAAGACCGCTTGGCAGGTCGGCCTCGCACCCACCCTGGCCCGGTACAGCGTGTGCCCAGCACCGGGGTCGCCATCTCCTGAGGGACGATCACCTGGGCTGGGGTAGGGGGTCCGTGGGAAGGGAGATACGTGGCTCAGCTTTCCAACCCCGCCATGGGCACAGTGTCAGTCCACAGACAGCAGGAGGGGAACTGGCAGACTGGCAGATGACCTCTGGCCGTGCAGGCATGCCAAGTGGCAGGCGGGGGGGGGGGGGTGTGTCTCGGGCACCCCTGGGGGTCTGTACTTGCCCAGCCAGATCCCTATTCCCAAGGAGTAAGCCATTAAATAAGAAATAAAAACTCCAGGACAGGTCAACAGAGAGAAAATAGAAAAAAGAAAATAATATTGTATTTTAGAATCTTTGATTACATTTTTCTTATTTTAAACAGCACCCCCATTTTCAGATTGCACTGGGATGTGCAAATCATGTACTCCCTCCCTACTCTGCTACACGACAAGAGATCTTAAAAGTCACTGAGGTTATCCCTTCTTCCAGATTTTGAACACAGCTCTGTCACCCAGAGCCACACTGCATGAGTCCAGTTACGCTATCATTCATCAGCAAGCATTTTTAACCTGAGTGCTCTCTTCTCCAGATAAAACATCTTCACTTCTTAAAACTGTATCATCTTTTCTTTTTTAAAATTTTTATTTATTTATTTATTCGTCAGAGAGAGAGAGCGCGAGCGCACAAGCAGGGGGAGGGGCAGAGGGAGAAGCAGGCTCCCCGCTGAACAGGGAGCCTGACTTGGGGCTCAATCCCGGGACCCCAGATCATGACCTGAGCTGAAGGCAGACGCGTAACCGACTGAGCCACCCAGCTGCCACAAAACTGTATCATCTTTATGCTGCCAGACTGCCGGTGATCAACTCCCTTTAGATGTGGTTTCTTTACCGGTTTGGGTCGCACCAAATTATTTTAAGATCTATCAACAAAAGAGCTCAAGGTGTAAAAAAAAAAAAAAAAAAAAAACTTTTGCAGATGATGGGGAAGCATACAGGTAACTCTTCTTAAGAGTGGAAGTCACAGACATCAGGATTTAAACACAAGCTGAGGGGGAAGCTGTCTTCATGCTGTATTCTGCCCTCAGATGGAACAGGCAGCATGCAGAAGTGATGAGCATGGGGAGGTCCTGGAGACTAGCCTGCCACTGGCGTGAACTCAGGGGTCATGAACACCCCTTGTAGTTCTGAGATCAGGAGATAAGAAATCACTGTTAAGCTACATCTGAGTGAGTGGAAACATTAAACCAGAGTGAAATGCATCCACCTGCCTTGCAATCACTAACATACCCAACACTTGGAAAGTGCTGCATCTTTATCCCCAACTGACGATGTAAAACTCATTCAAAGAAATCTATTAATGATAGGAAAAAGGCACTTTTGAAACCTCTGCAAATCTGAGTTAGGGAAGAAGAGGGATGTGCAGTTAGTTATGAGCAGAAGCTAAGGAGAGATCACTGCAAAGAGTTGGAGGAATGCCCCCTTGTAACCATGAAGTACTTGGTCAATTCTATTAAATGTCAACATCCATGTCTTATTCCCTGGTTGGTAAATTCTGGAAATAACAGCTTCTCTTCTGTCCTCTCCCCCCAGCAACAGAAATATCCATTTTATTCTCAAACTTACAGTTTCTTAGCAAGAAGCCAAGACTAAATAATACAAGAGCGATGGTTTTTCTGGCAATGTGTATTTGTAATAAAGTTACAAAAGATGTCTGCGTACTTGAGATTGTTAAAATTTGGTTAATGTTGATTAATGCAGACAAATTATCCAAGATCAATTCACTAGGGAGCATTTGGAAGAGAGCCAAGGTAAGTGAGATTTTTCAGGACCTGCTGGATGCCAAATACAGTAGTTACCCATTATCTGCATTTTTGTTTTCCATAGTTTTGGTTCCCCAAGGTTAACCATGGTCCAGAAGCAGATGACCTTCCTTCTGAACTATAGCAGTCACAATGCTTATGTCATGCACCTCACTTCATCACATCACATGGGGATTTGATCTTTGTACATTATCACAAGAAGGGTAAGTGCAGGGCGATAAGATATTTGGAGAGAGAGAAAAAGACCACATTCATGTAAGTTTTTCTACAGTATACTGTTATAGTTGCTTTATTAGTTATTGTTGTTAATCTCTTACTGTGCCTACTTTAGAAATTAACCCTTGTCATAGGTATGTGTGTATAGGAAAAACACAGTGTATAATATAGGGTTTGGTACCATCCATGCTTTCAGGCATCCACTGGAGGGCACGGAATGTATCCCCGTGAATAAGTGGGGGGGCTACTATACACAAAATAAAATTGTTCTAGGATTCAAGGATGCCAGAAATTCTTTTTTTTTTTTTTAATTCTTCAAGAAATTGCTTTGGGAGAAAAGTGCATAAAATTTTGATAACAGGGACTCTTCTTCCTAGAGTCACATCATTTGACATTTTATCACCTTGCTGTCTCCCCATGTATGTTCCAAGTTTTGATCCAATAATGACCGTGCATCAACTATTATACAATCCCACAAGCTGAAATGCTCGCAGCAGTAGCAAGAGCGACGCGAAGCTCTCTGCCAAAACGTTTGGCTAAAATGCTCAGTATCATTAGTACAGCCTCTGCCTCTTCCCCATCAATTCCCAGAACCTTGATTTCTTTTAAATCTTCCTTTTAAAAATGATCTCATCCTGGCCTAATGATGCTGAATCACGGACACGGTGAGGCAATGCACTTAAGAGAATGCATCATCTTGATGGCTCACACAAGTGTAAATATTAAGCAGGATTTCAGTGCAGCATTAACTTTTACCGTAACAAGAACCTGCAAAGTGATACTCAGTGTGGCCCCCTGTACGGCCACGCTCATTAGACGGCATGAGGAAAATACAAGACGGGATGCTTTCTCCTCCTCCGTGCCGTAGGATGCCAATGAATCTTACAGTTTCCTCACCAAGAAGAAAGGAGACAAGGACATTTTTAGGCAGTGAATTAAACTGTTTTTTAATATAAAAAGCCATATGTAAATCGCATGACACACCGACAAACAGATGTTTTTTTTTTCTTTTCCTGCTATTCCATCATTCTTATGAGCACAGTTTGAATCTGTGAATAAATATATATTAGAAGCACTTTTGAAACATTTGACTACAGAATGAATTCTGTACTGATCCTGGTAATTGAGGCCAGATGCTCAGAGAAGGCTTTACACTTCACACTTCTGTCCAGATTATGTTGTGTGTGTTTGTCTAGCAAATCGCTATTTCTGCTCCACTTTTGTATATGTAATCATTATTCTCCGTGTGCTTTCTCAAAATGCATGGACATGAATTGGAATGAGAAGAATAGAGAGTCTGGGGAAAGAGACGAGATTGTGAAACTGTAGACATCAGGGCTAGAACGTGTCTTGGGGGTCACTTCTCTCAGAGCCTCATCCCACGGGTGATGAGGCCAAGACAGGTGATGAATGAGGGGCAGAGCCATTCCTGTGTTCAGCACCCCCAGAGACACTAATCGTCGGGGTAGGATTGGTGACGGTGGCCCTGACAAGTGAGTTTAGGTCTTGTTTTCGAGTAGCTTCCCATGTAGTAGCAAACGCAGATATGTGAACTACCAACTAGAAGAAAGAAGTGTCATAAGTCAAGTGCCACAAGGCAGCAGAGCAAAGAGCAATTCACTCCAATGGGGACAGATAGAAAGTGGAGGCCAGGCTGGGACTTGGGTCCTGGTTGGGATGGCGACACAAGAAGGAAGCGTGGACTGAGGTGACCGCATAAGCCAGGCTCAGGGAAACGCTAGCACTGGGCACACGCGGGCATTTTAATGGAGGGGCCATTGTGGGTAGATCAAGTGTCCGCATCTGACAAACGGGAAGACACCAACCAGACCGCAGAGGTCTTGCCAACCTGGTTGACAAGGAGGATTTTTAGGAACACAGCAACGTTGTCGTCTATGTATTTGGAAGCTACTCACTGGTCAAGCGAGAATGACAACAGAGATCTTCTGACCCTTCCTTCACCACATCACGGCCTCCCATGAATTTCTGAGCAATAAATTGGTTTTTCCAGTAAAACAAAAGAAGCAACATGCACTGAGATGTATTGATAAGGATACAGCACTTGCTAGTTTGCAAAGCAGTTTCACACATACCATTTCATTGAGGTTCCTATTTCCTCTGGAAGCACAACAAGCATTATTACCTTAATTTTACAGGTGGTTGTGGAGCTGGGGCTCACACCCGGGTCTTCTAGACTCATCCAATGATCTTTACAATATATTATATTCTCTTCTCAAAAATTGTCTTGATTTTCTTCTTTCCTTCCTTCCTTCCTTCCTTCCTTCTTTTTCTTTCTTTTCTTTTTCTTTCTTTTTCTTTCTTTCTCTTTCTTTCTTTCTTTCTTTCTTTCTTTCTTTCTTTCTTTCTTTCTTTCTTACTTCTTTCTTTCTTTCTTTCTTTCTTTCTTTCTTTCTTTCTTTCTTTCTTTCTTTCTTTCTTACTTCTTTCTTTCTTTCTTTCTTTCTCTCTCTTTCTCTTTCTTTCTTCTTCTTCCTCTTCTTCTTCTTCTTCTTCTTCTTCCTCTTCTTCTTCTTCTTCGCATAAAGATGCATCTAAAAGAGTGCATTCCAGTGGGAAGTCAAGCCTGGAGTCCTTTACGGTGGACAGGTCAGGCCACTCTGTAACAGGCTCCCGATCCCCAGCCTGCTGTAACTGTCCCACTAGACCCAGGGCCTTTTCCCCTGCTCCTAGCCTCTTTGATGTCTCCAGCTTATCCCCAGCCTGCTGTAACTGTTCCACTAGATCCAGGGCCATCCCCAGCCTGCTGTAACTGTTCCACTAGATCCAGGGCCATCCCCAGCCTGCTGTAACTGTTCCACTAGACCCAGGGCCCTTTCCCCTGCTCCTAGCCTCTTTGATGTCTCCAGCTTTCAAATCTATTCGCCACCTCCTCTTTCTTCAACCTCACTCCCTCCCTTTGGTCCCCCTTGTTGACAACATCAGCCTCTGACTGGGGTTTGCCTGTGAGTCCCACCTTCCCAAGAATGTGAACTTGGTTCTCTCCTATGTGAAACTTCTCTCTGGTGAACTTGTCACTTCATTCATTCACTCATTAGTTTGTTTTGTACCTACTCATTTCCATGCAAATAGCTTATCTGTGAACTTCTGGATTGAACAGGAATAAATGGAGAACATAGCACCATTTTTTTCAAGAGTGAGCTTCCCTCTGCAACCACTAAAGGCAAACAAGAAAACAAAAACAAAAAAAGAAACCCATCAATGTGACATTTGAAAACTTTTAAAATACATTAAAATTACATGTTAAAAATATTTGTAAAATTTTAGTTTATATATGTGTGCTCTCAGGCACCCTATTCAACACTGCAATCCTGCCCCACACCCCACACTCCCTGACTCCCTTCTCTGCTTTACTTTCCTCCATAGAGCTGACATTAAACTTTCAATGTACTCCTTGTTGATGCTATTTGTCATCTGCTTCTCTGCCTTGGGGTATAAACTTCCTGAGGGCAGGGGTTTCGTCTGTTTTTGTGCACTGCTATGTATCTTGAACCTTGAACAGTAACCTTGTTCTGTTGTACCTCTGAAGTACCTTGAACAGTAACTAGCATAATTTGAACCCTTGAGAAGTATTTGGGATAAAAGAACAAATAGACTTTAGGAGTATCCATCCAGCGGAATTTGCACTGTCATGGGGAGGATCAGTTTCAGGAAGTAATCTGTGCTGAGCTCACCTGTCCTTCAGTGATTCTGATGTAATGGAAGTTTGTGGAAATAGATCTCAGGGCAGAGAGTAGGGGATTGCTGTGGTTACACTTTTCTGTAATGTTGGGATAGAAATGGCACAGTGAAATCTGGGAATCTCTGACATGTTCAGTATCATTCCCTGAAATGATAAAAGCAAAGCCAACCAAATTGTACTTGATTTTCCCCTAGTTCTAATTCACGTCTGGGCATATTATGATGATTTCTTGGAAAAGTGCTTCATCGGGTACCCACGGTGGATAAATGTCAAGGAGTGTTCCCTTCACTCCTTATTTCTGCCCCTGGGTCGGGTCTTCAAATAACCATGCAAGGATGACAGTCACGTGGACAGTTGTCTCTGTTGTGAAGGATCCCCGTGCTGTGTGTTTACAGAAGAACCAAGAACACACAAAACTGCCTGTCAGAGTAGCTGATTCTGCAAAACAAAAATTTCTCCGAACTCTACAGGGAACTAACATGCAGAATGAAGCAGAGTGCTGTCTCTGTATGGACGTAATACCTGTGTAAGAGAATTCTGAACAATGCCCCATTTGACATAGGGGCACCTAGAAATAGATGTCTGGCTCAATCATAGAGTTACCCATAAATACAATTCTTGATAAACTATTGCTTAAAAAAACAGTTTTCAAATCAGATACGATAGCATCTTTACCATAAAAACTCTTCGTGTGAAACAGCTGGTCTTCTGCCGCTGTCTTGGTGCCAGAGAGCTGCTGGAGCAAGGAGAGACTGAATGGTGGCCAAGGTCCCTGGGTCGGGAAGAAGAGGACACGCAAGGGGCACTGGCAGCCAGCCAGCTTTCATATTCCCTTGCTCATCAGAGAAAGGATTCTGCTTGACTTATAAAGGTGCTCCTGATGCAACTAGCCCGAGGACCTAAGGACAGGGCAAGTATCTCCTTCACATCAACTCCTCCTAACATTAACTGCAGAAAAGAACCCTCAACAGGATGCTAAACCCTTCCTATGAGATTCCATACACGTGCTGTCTGGTTCACCCACAAGTGCCAGTGCATTCCTGGCCTTGCAGGAAGATGAAAACAAGCGAGCTGACCACAGCACTCCAGGCAGCGTGAGGGAGATGTGAGCACAGCTCTGGGCACATGCGAGAGGGATGGCAGCCATGTTTCCAAGAAAAAGCCTAAGAGATGATTGTAGTGTAGTTAAACTCTAAATTATACTCGATAATTTTCAAATGGTTGAATATCTATGTTTTTCTTAAACTTTATTTCAGAGAAACTATGAATTAAATCGCATACATAGATAATAGCAAAAAAAAAGTAAGATTACAAAGAACCAATTCTGATATTTCCTTCTTCATGGACACGCTGACATGGAGTATCAGAGACCCTTGAATTCTGGGGGGGAAGACCTGTCCTGGTGGTCACACCAACCACTTGAAGAAAGAACAAAACCAAAGCTTCTCTAAGGCACTAGTCAAGACCAGGACCACGGTCTTCCTTCTTCCATTTATTTACTTGTGTAGAAAGAGGAAAAGTTCTGCCAGAGGAGTAGTGAGGGGCTGTAAGAAGTGTAAGGAAGATGTCGACAGGTGAGAGGGACGCCTTCCCCTCAGGCACCAGGGATGAAATTTGGTTCTGCCTGGGGAGTAGTAGGGCCAAGACCCACAAGTGTCCGAATCCAGCCCTCCCTCTCACCAAGCCTCTCAAGTGACATGGAAGAAATTAGAACCTCCTTTCCTGGCGCTGGATTAGTGTGGTTGGTTTGGACCCAGAGTCACACAAGACAACGTGGGCTTCTCTAACCAAGCATCAGAGAAGGCCAAGAAAGCAGCATCATCTTAGCCCATCCTAGGGACATGTTTGCAAAAAAGGGGCAGGGAGGGAGAGCAGCTTCTACCCGACTTTCCCCCGTGTACAGTATTCAGTTCTCCACCACATGTGCATTGAAGGGGATCGTGAAGGTTGCCCTGAGGCTGGCTGAATGGGCAAGAAGAGGGTGTGCTAGAAGAAGTCAGAAAGTGGGGGTACGGCGTGATGAGACCATGAGCTCGTGTCCTTTACTTGGAGTGAGGGAAGCCATTGGCGGAAGAGGAGAGACCGTCCCCACTTAACGTTTTCAAAGGGTCCGTTTAGCTACCATGTTGAGACTCAGTGCAAGGTCTGTCAGGACAGAAATAGAGGGTCCATTTAGGAGGCTACTCAGTGATCCAGGCAAGGGCAGTGGTGGCTTGAGTTCCATTTCCATTCTTTTCCAGCTCATGTATGGCAATTTTGGTGGCTTCCTATGTTTGCCTTACACAATGTTTGCCCCTCACTCAGTCCTTTCTCCCAATATCCACTGTTTTCATCTATTCCTTGGGTCACACCTACCAATTCAAATCTATGATAGAACTTTCCTCTTGCACTTCTTATCTAGGTATTTTCTGGGTTTTGTGGGGGGAAGTGTAGCTCATTTTCATGCAAAATGTAGCCTCCATTGATTTCCATTAACCATTTATCGATATTTGATAAAGTGCGTGTGTGTGTGTGTGTGTGTGTGATCACTTTCGAGAGAAGAGGCTGCCCCTAGGCTTATAGAACACATCTAAGCAACAGGAGATTGAAGTTTAAGTTACCAAATTGTGTATATCACAGTCTTAACAAAATCAACCTGAAATTGTTCACTGAGATCTTTAGATGACTTTCTTTCTATGCATAGTACTTCTGAACCTCTAGGAGCTGAACATAGCCTGACTTACATTACTAAATACGCAGCATAAGTGGAAATAATGTTTTTCATCCAGTAATAGATTATTTACTTCCTTTACCTCATCTTGATGTTATTTCTAAGCCCACACAGTTCCTGCCAAAAGGGAAAAGGATACGAACTCATCTGCTTCCTAAACAAGCACATGGGTTACTCTCAAATTCTAAACGTGCCTCCTTCGAAGCCCTATCACTTCAACTGAGGAAACAAAGGTCCTTCATATTTTAAAAGATTGTAAAAATGCGAAAAAAGGCATAGAGTTAGTCTAGGTTGCAAACATAGTTTCATGACTCTGCTTATACACTATCATTCCCTAAAGCTTGGAATCCAAACCTAACAGCGATGCTCTGTTGGAAAGTGGGAGAGGGGGTACTTTGGCTCCAGTGTTGGAATCATAGTAATAGAACCACCACTGTGGGAATGATCTTCCTGACTTCTTTACCCTGCTCCCTGGGAAGAAGACCCTGCCAGAAGAGTACTAGCCCCATTTCTGGAAGCCTTAAGGTGGGGGCCCGTGCTTGGCTATTTGCCCACCTCTTGTTTATTATGTGCCCCAGACTTCCCCAAGCCTTGCAAATCTATGGATCCTAAGCAAGGTCAGTTTACCGGTTTACAGGTGTCTTCCCTGGAGAGAACCTTCATCTGCCCAGTGGCAGGATATTAGTCCTATTCCCATCTGCCAGTCTCTGGCACCCCAGGCTGATGATGGCAGTGAGGACTCACCTACAGTTTGAGTCATTGCTGACTCTCCTGCCCTACCCTGCTCCAGTTGCAGATATAGACTGTTCTCTTCTAAGTAACATGTTGCCCAATTCACCACACTGATTGTCTAAGTTGAAACGCTGCATGCAGAGCACCATCTGAAGCTGCAGTCTTTGCTACCAATCACCAGCATCTCTACCCCCCTAGGCCCCTAGTCCCCCCCATTTAGGGTCATCAGTAGATCCTATACTGGGTCACATATAAGATGGCGCTAGAGCTCCCTTGATCAATGATGTCTCTGGAGCCCTCCCATCACCTGAGTAGAAACATCTGTGATGGAATCGAGAGTAGAGGCTGCAGGTAGAGCCTAACTGGAAAATAGTTTCTGTCCTTGGACTATAGTTCCTATACCAGTGACCTTCACACAGGTTCTTTGGTGCAGAGTGAGACAGGGATTCTTTTGCAAATGGTTTATTGAGGATGCCTCTCAGGAAACGGGGAGTGAGGGAAACATCAAAAGAAATGAAAGAAAGACGTAGTCTCTGAAAAGGCAAAAGATCCTGGATCTGTACTCTCTTTTCGATCTGTGATGGTCTATGGGTTGGACATGGTGTAACTCTCTGGGTCTCTCTGGGAGAGGTTGACAGTACTCTTACTAGCTGACAGATGTGGATGGCAGTTGGCAGAAGAGCATTGGTCAGAGCACCAGTGATTCCTATAACACCACTTTCTGCCACCACAGGTGCCCGTAGGGGAATAAATGGGGCACAGCTCTCACTCTACTACACAGAAATACCATTTAATTTCCACTTTAATGTGACTGTTAAGTTAGGAGCTCTCCCATTAAAGATTCTTTCTTAGAAGATTCATTTTATATTTGTGCAATGACATTCTTTATTCCTCTGCCAGTACATTGGACTTGTCCTTTTTTGATTAACTATCATTTTCAGATTGATTTCAATGTCTGTCCTGTGGGAGACCATAGCCTTGTACAAATTAGGTTTAGATTTAAAGTGAAGAAATCATGAAATGCAAAGAAGGAATTGAAAAATGTATTCAGGTATCCCATCCTCTTTGCACATGTGAAGAGACCTGACTTCGAATATGATTTCTATTCCTGCACAAAATGGCCAATTACGTGGTAAGAACTGGATGTAGTTTCTGAATACTAGAGACTTTACCTGGTTTTATGTAGGCTGAGATAGCAGAGGCTCACTTCTGACCTGATTTGGGTCCCTACCATTGACTTATGAATAGGGACCAGCCAGAAGTGACCAACTGCTTCCAACACATGGTCAGTGCCTATGGCAGAAACTGCTGGCTCCTCACCAAAATCGACCTCCTCGTTTTCCTGCACACGCAGCTGGATGCCACTTTCCACCCCACTCGACTACAGTTCTCGGCAATGAGAGAAGCCATATGACTGAATTCTAGGCAAAGAATATCCATATGTGGTGTACCATCTCCAGGTGTGGCTCACAGAAGGCACCCATATGCATGTCTTTATATTTTATTTGCCCTTCCCACTGAAGGCACCAGCCCAGGGCACACTTGTGTTGAAGAGAGCAGAACCAGTGTCCAGGCTTCTAAAATAGCAGGTGCACCCACCTTGAACTCTTCTGTGAGTGAAAAATAAAGTCTGACTGTGGTTGAGCCAATATTCACCTATCAGTCAGCATACTGACAGGAATCAGGTAGCACAGTCAAATTCGGATAATTTGAGGAAAGTTTATTTGCAAAGAGACGAAGTACACAAGTATGGGCAGATCAGAGGGGACCCACACGAGACATGCAGTGACCTAGGTCTACCAGCAGCCTGAAGAGACAAGGGACAAGAGGCTATTGGAAACCAAAAAGAGAGGCATCAGGGAGGTTCCCTTCAAGGAGAAGGATGCTTTGTCAAGGACATGGCCAGCCCAAGTTGACCTCCCGAGAGAGAGTCAGACAATGATACCTGCCCTCATTCCATTCCCTCCCTCCAGTCTCTGCAAGAGCTCCCTGTTGGAGAAAACCGAAGGGAAGCCAGAGGGCATGGGGTAGAGAGAACCACCACAGGGCAACATCCTGGGGCAAAAAGCAGGGCTGAGTCAGGGGACCCCATGGGCAAATGGAATATATCAACAAAATGCACTTTGGGATCTATTTGTTATATCAGAGTGCCCTAACTGATACAGTCTCTAAGGAATGGGGTGAGGAAGCAGTACAACATATCTCAGGTGCTAAAAGAGGTCAGCTTGCATGAATATTCAATGAGAGGAAGCTCATGATCTCATGAAGAAATTTTTTATTGTTAGAAATTCTATCTAATACTGTGTCAGATCTAATTTCCCACATCTTCCATCTACTGGGCATCTATCTTCCTTGTGAGGTTATATAAAATAAATCTAAACCTTCTGGCACATTAGAGTCCTACAAATATTTGAGGATGATGATCAAATTCCTCTCTCATGCCTTTTTTTTTGTTTTTCTCAGCAGGAACTCCCGGCTCCTCAGTACATTGTACTCCTAGGTAGTTTCTCAATCCTTCTGCGTGTCGCCTATCTTTCTCTGCATGATCACTAACTTGAGCATCTCCCTCATCTGTTGAACTACCAAGAAAATACTTCCCAGAATGACCCACTTATTTTACAAGGAACCTACCTGTAGAATTGTCCTTTATTGAAGTAAAGTAAAAAACTTGCATGAGTTTTTAAAGTCATGTCATAGAGCAAAGTATATTGACTTTGATAACTACCTCCTCTAGGTCAGAGGTCAGCAATCTTTTCCTCTAAAGGGCCAGATAGTAAATATTTTAGGCTTTGGGACCTGGCACTCTCTGAGACAGCTACTCAGCATTGTGTTCTTGCGGGAAAACAAACATAGACAACATGTAAATAAATGAGTGGGGCCGATTTCCAACAGCAACTAATTTACAGGAACCAACCGGCCCACTGCACAGGTTTGAGTCATGGACCATGGTGTGCTATCACCTGTTCTAAGCCAGTGGTTCTCACACTCTGCCTCACATTAGAATCTTGGGGAGAGATTTAAAATCCCCATCCCCAGGTCACACATCATTACAATTAACCCACAGTTGCTGGGTGGGGGAGGGTGGGCTTCCAAAGGGGTGACGGCCTCAGCTCCCTGCTCTGCCTTCACCACCGTCCAGGGTTTGCTGGTGCGACCCCACCACCCTGCCCGCCATGGGTGGCGGGGGGGCTCTGGGCCACATGTTGCCTGCTCTCTCGGGTGGGGTGGGGGCCACCATGTTGTAACACATTGGAGAGGAGACCCCCAAACTCTGGCATGTGGGAACTGCTAGCAGCCCTGGGCACACAGGGAGACAGGGCACCACGGGCCCTAGCACATCCCGACACCCCCCCCCCCCCGGCACACGCTGTCACTGCCCGAGGGCCTCCTGTCATGGAGCCCACCGCTGCCTCTCCAACACCCTACCAAAAGGAACAAAACACCTCTGTGAGGAAAGCACCAGGTTCCTCAGTCACATCCCCATATTTTTAAAGCTGTCTTGGCAGGAAAATCCCCTCCCTGTTTTCAGTGGGAGTATCCACGCATAAACTGACCTCCAGTGTTGCTCAGGGACCAGCATCCCCTCTGATGTCCTGCTGCTGACATAAAGCCTGTCACTCGGTATCCGTCCTAACGTCGTCTCTCTGGTGCACAGAGACTAAGTCATCCTTAACAGGTGCTGCGTCCTGCCCATGTTCCCTTCATCTGCATTCATCCTTCCTTAACCTCCACCATGTTGCTGCACCACCTCCTGAGTGGGTTATGCCATCACAACTCTGATCTCGCAGGGGCAAGCGGAGCAAGCCACACATGGTTACCGTTACCCACGTAGTTATGGCTACTTTGCATCTTAACATACTGTCCCCTTGTTTGCCCCTAGTGAGTCTTTCTCTTAGAACCCACTATGAGCTTCAGAGCTCCACACTAAGTTCATTCAACACGCATCCTCCGGCTGGTGTTTATGCTTTCCTTCTCTAGATTTCTTTCCTCCATTCTCTCCTTCCCCCTCTCCCCTTGCTCCCTCTCTTTCTTTTTTTCCTCTAAGCTCAGGCTGATGTTTGTCAGTGAACCAATTCTAGGACATTGGGCTACCACCAAGCTAAGATGTGCCACCTTAATAATTACCCAGCATGGCTTTATTTAAAGAATGGGTAACTTTCATGCTGTAAAGGAATCAGGGCGCAACTGCACTTAAAAAATAACATGCTGCTCCCTTGAAATGTGTGCGGCTAAGGCAGTGTGTCTACTGTTCTTACTCATTCTCCCTGCCTGTGGACTGTAGCTCACGGCATCAAGATTTCTGCTCCAGGACTAAGAAGGCGGGGGGGGGGGGGGGGGAGGGGAGGGGGACAATGCACCTAGTGCCAAGATTTCAGAGAATACAAAGCCTTCTGGCCCAGAAGGCTTGTCATCATGGACGTTGTAGAAAACAAGCTATTTCTACTTCATTGAAAAAGTGTTGAGAGACCCATGCTGTTTCCATGAGCCCTGGAAAGGAATATTAGAATTAGTTTAGGCAGTAACAAATGATAATTTAAATTCAATTACTAAAGCTGTCATCTAATAGCTATTGATACAGTTATTTACATATTTGCTCTATTTTGTATCTTGACTTCTGGTAGAGATATAGAGTTACACACTGTAGGTAATAGTGTCTATGAGTCAGTTGACCATAATATTTATTATCTGATTCAACGTCCTTTGAGGGTGAAAAAGTGTACTCTTAGTAGTTGCAGTGGAATAAACCAGGGCTATGTGGGGGAAAGGTAACATATGGCCACCCTTTTCATAAAGAGTATTATTGTTAAGGAAAGCCCAGTTGGCTGAATGGTTCTGAATGCCCCAAGACTGACTTGGCCATGGCAGAGGAAAATCACAAACTCTCCCTTACTTGGTAACTATAGCTCTTCTTTCCATCGTACCGTGTAGAGGAGACTAGGAGGGCACTGACCCACGAGGCTATGTTGTAGTCCTCAAGAGCATGACTGGAGAACCCAAGTCAGCCTCCTGGACAGTTTGGTTTCTTCCGGCAAGCTCCAGTGGGGAGATGTGGCTCGACAAAGTCTGCCTCCAGTCCGCTGGAACTCCTTCTCCACTGACGCTGAGCTGTGCTCTCAGCAAATCCAAATCTACCAAGCAGGGAGAGGTTTGAACTGACAGACAAAATTTAGGCAAGCGTTCAACATTTTGACCCCGAAGCTAGTTCTGAACTCGAATGAATGACTTTTCTTCTGCTGAGCCTCAATGACTTCATTTATAAATTAAAGGAGATTTGTGGGATTCTAAGGAGACAATCGATGTGTTCTTGACGCACAGCCCGTGTTTAACAAACGCAAGGAATGTACTATTGTGAGTAATAATACTTTTTTTTAAGTTTAAGGTAATGTATTGATGGAATCATAAATATTTGTTTGTGAGATAAAAGCAAAAGTCATTCTGGCTGGGAGTGTTATGTGTATACCTCCTCCTTGTGAATAGCTCCATCTTGTCTGGATTCACTATCCCTGCACTAGTGAAAATCATATCGTTATAGCAAAAACTTTTTAGAAACCCAAGAATGTCCCTTATGCAGTTCTTTTTTTTAAGATTTTATTTATTTATTTATTTATTTATTTATTTTTTATTTATTTTTATTTGAAACATGTGGGAGCAAGGGGAGGGGCAGAGAAAGAGAGACAATCCCACGTAGGCTCCATGCTCAGCACCCAGCCCCACGCGGGTTTCTGTCTCACAACCCCAAGATCACAACCCAGCCTGGAATCAAGAGTTGGACGCCCAGCCTACTGAGCCATCCAAGCTCCGCCCCTTACACAGTTCTTATAATTGTGAACATCCACCTATCATTTTTCTGTTACCTGTTTCGCAAACATTAAAATATCATTCTATTAGAATGATCCAAATCATATTCATGAGAATTAAAAATTATAAGATGAAAAAATAATATGTTTCTAAGCACGAGTGTGTCTTGGTAGGTTTGAAAAATGGAAGCCCCCCAGAGTTAAATTCAGAAATGAGGGACCCCGGCTCTCTGCAAACCGTGTTGGGAAACCAGAACATTGTAAGGATGTTAGGGGGAATGAAAATAAAACGTGCCCTAAAACATCAATTTCATATTTCAATTCATTCTACAGGTTGTATTTTGAGATTCATAAATAAGTGAATGAAGACATATTTTATGGTTTAATGTCTACTTTGACACAAAATAGTGACATTAGAAAATTTCCAAATATATTTTTCATCCAACTTTCAGATTTTTCAATTGGTGTGTGAGACAGATTACCTGTGGAGATTGTATTTCATAAATGTAGGTTGTATTTTATAAATAGCTGTTATTATTTTTTTTATATTTCTAAAATTTCCCAGAGCTTATCTCTGATCTTGCAAAGTATTAACTCCGCACTTATTTTTCCTAAGCAGATTCCCAGAAATCAGGCAAGGTTCCGTGATTTCATCTTTCATCTTTTGGTTCACACTCTAGGGGTGTTCTGGGAAGAGTAGGGTTTCTTTTGCTCAAGAAGGATGCAGCAGCAAGGGCATTATCTCCTCCTCTGCAGATACAGGCGTGGACACTCAGAGACACCTGTCTGAGATGCCATGGGATTTGGTGGCACGCCTCTCATTTTGATATGTTCTCCCTTCACACCCCACATGCTTTCTGCTAAACCAGTCATTTTTCACATTGTGTTCCTCACTGTAAGGATTCTTCAGGTCATGACAGGAGCTCGGGGAATGTGTGGGAGGCCAGTCTGGTGGGGGTGAGGTTGGGACCCTACTCCTACCAAGCTTGCTTTTCTAAAATCTGATCTATAGATTGAATTTCTTAGAACTGTGCTTGAAAAAAAAAAAAAATGCTCTGTTGCTCAAGAAATATTTGAAAACTAGTGTCTCAATCCCTGCTGTCTCCACATCCTACCCGCAAACATACGGGCGCGCAAACTCCCACGTACAGACTGTGTAGACAGGAGGGCGGGAGGAGATGACGGCAATAATACCAGATCTGTATTTTGCCATTTGGGGCATCTTCTGAGGGAACTTGGTCTCTTCATGACATGCTGCTCCTGAGCCGCCAGAATCCCCCGTGTTGTCCAGCTCGACCAGGGCGGCTCATGGCCAAAGGAGGGTGTTTCCATGGAGCAAGAAAGATCAGTCTCCCTTGCTAAACCTACTTAGCCTGGGTTAACACTGCATAGCCTATGGTGCAGATAGGCTCTAAAGTGGGTGCAGGTGTGTCAGGTGGAGCCCTTTGCCTTAAACAGCTCAAGTTTCCTTTAGTGACTACAAGGGACTGAGAAGGTGTGTTCAGGAGAGAGCCCAGGGTCAGGGGAGGCAGGACAGCAGGAAGGACAGAAGGAGTTGTGCAAGGCTAGGCTGGTCCACGTGAAGCTGTGGACAACCTCAGCCCATTCCTGGTCCAGCTTCCTGACCTGTCTGGTTCTGGAAGGGGGTTGACTTCGCTTTTGAGAGGCCACACCACATTAGAAGCAGCTTTGTCCAGTCTTCAGGCTGAGTATAACACTTCAAGAACAGTAAAGGAGGGAGCTGCCTGGTTTGAGGTGGGTGCCTGGCTTAACCATCATTTTCAGTAAGGCACCACGGCCTCATCAGCTTACGGGTGGCCACGACACAGGCCCACGGTGTTCACTCTAATTTTTCACAAATAACCCCCAAACTAACATGATTATGAAACTGCATTTTCTCCTTTATGACAGAAAGAGAATAACACAACTTTGGGACATAAGCAACTGTTCCAAAAATGGCATGAATGGATAATTCGAGCCATACAGAGAGCATGTGGTGAGGAGAAAGGCACTGTGGTAATGCTTCTAACTCCAGAAATTCAGTGTTACTTGTCTTCGACGTGCAACAACCATACCTGTTGATACATGGCATACTGGTCAATTTTCTGACACGAAGACCAGCGGGGATCCGTGGTTAGCTGCTGGATGACTCTCCCAGTGTGGGTCACTTTGGAGAATAGGCTTGGGGAGTCATGCAGGACTGGTGACAGACAGCGTGTCTCTCTTCCCCAGCTTTACCACCGGATAGCAAGATACCACTGTCACACTCTCCAGTGCCCATTCCAAATCCTGTGTCACCCAGGGACAAGAGAACACCTGTTCTACACTCTCTCCTAGGGAGTCTTTCCCTGTTCACCGAGACATTCCCAACTTGTGTATCTTTAATGCATGTTTAATGAATATAAACACACAAAACATGAGCTTACTATTACACACATTCAGCTTCTGCTAATCTGATTAGCAGCAGAAAGGGTCAAAGAGGCCTAATATGTACAGAGATGATGAAATCACAAAAATAGGAATTAGACAAGTATATAAATAGATATGTGTGTGTATATATATTTATTTGCAGGTCTGTTTATCACAAATGTTTTCTAATGATGACTCCCTTGAAAATTATTCTAAATAAACTAAAGAAAATTTAGTTATGTCATTCTTATTAGACCATTTAAGAGAAGTGCTTGAAAGATGTGGCCACACGAGGCACTACCAGGTGAGTGAAGAGGCTCTTTGGAACTAATTGATTGTCAAACTCCCACGGTTAAACCTTTGCAATTGACAGGACACTGTTGATTTTAAGTGTTGGGGTGCTACGTAGACCCAGTCAATGAATCAGGGCTCTACTAGAAATTAATCCTTTCAAATTACTTTTGCATCCCTTATATATTTAAATTATTGTTCTCTAAGTATTTATTATATATTTGGAAACTCACAAAAAAACCTTTGAAAATAAGATATTTTTTCACAAAATATAAGTAACAGTTTCATTTAGAAAAACGTTCTTATGGCTAAGATTACACATTCGTGATCATTTTTAGAGAATATAAATAATGTTACCTTTAATTATGACATTTTGAGTATAATATATATCTGTCTAGGGCATATTTATACATGAATAATTTTAAAGAATTAACGGAAAAATACACCATTTTTTCCCTTCATTTTGTCAAAAAATTAAAATATATATTTAGAACTTGCAGTATTATTTGGATGGATGTTCTCAGTATGCTTATTTGTGACACTTTTATGGAAAAAGATAAAACTACTCATTAAGTGTCATTTCTCAGAAAAAAATGAGAACTCAAGTAAAATAGTTGTGATGATAATATATTAAAGCTGCTGCTTATGCATGAGCACAAAGATACAGAATTCAAATGGATATTGCTTTTCATCCATTTGAAACAAACAACTCCCCCACCCTAATACAAGACATTCATATAAAACAGATGCTTAGAAATATATTTAGGTGGCTCCAAATTCCCATGCCTATAGTTTTTATTCAGGTATTTAATTTTTTATGACCGTATCACGCTTTAGTTTTAATATAATGTCAGTGTTCTAGTGACAATTTCCGTCTTCTTAAAGACAGATTCATATTTTAAGTCTTTTATCTATTTATGGATAGCCTATCATGGTACTTGGAAAATAACAAAAAGGTATCTATCAATTGTGAAAATTTTTCTATGTATCTAATTCCCTGAATGTCAATAATAGATCCCAGGAAGCTTTTAAATGTGTAATATTGACCCAACTTCAAGACTTCTAAAAAGCAACCTTCTTCTTGGCCACAGATACGGATAGTGCTGGCTCCCAGACCTTACTAAAATACTTCATAGTCTGCTAAGCATTAACATGAGAAAGGGTAATGGCTCTTTTGGAGCCGTTATAATCTATTGGGTCAAAGCATGTTTCATTGATAAGACAATTTTGCTTATCCTGCAGTCATGGAGGTCTGTGGATCAGGCGAGACACCCAGAGCCTTATGAAATATTTAAAAAGGGCCTTCTTCCATGCACACATAAACAAGTCTTCCAAACCAAATGGCTCAGGCAGTTTTAAGTGTTGAGGTTGGGAAGGTAAGGGAAACGAGAAAGAAGGGATAACGAAATCAAACAGAGAGAAGATTTCAGATGGAAGAAAGAAACGGGTAGAATGTCTGCCACTGGATAACGCTCCAGTCAATGCATGGCGTTTCTGGAGTTATTAATAAATCAACCTGACCGATGATCATGGGAGGTGGTGGCCTGAGAGGGACGGGAGTGTATAAGGCAAGCACAGTCACAGTCTTCATGCTTCGGTGGAGAAACATCCGCGTGGACCCTGAGACGTAGGAAGCTTGATATTCTGTTCAAAAACATGCCTTTCTGAACCATCGCATTAGTGCAATGATTTCTGAAAGAGAGGGAGAGAGAAAAAACAAGTCCACTTTTGTGAAAAATCACAGTGAAGCAGGAACGACTGGGATGGTTTCTTGCTAATTCATACTCACCATGTTCTGGAGAGAGAGAGAAGCAACCCAAGCCAGTGATCTTCTCTCTCTGGTCATTGCTGCCCCGACGTTCACCCCGCTCCTCTGACCTGGTGTGGCTGGCATCTTGTCTCTGTAACAGGCGAAGAGATAACCAAGACACCCACCACCTATGGGGCAGAGGCAGCTTGAACTCTCTACGAGGATGGCTTGGTTCTATGCTTTCTGGGCTTTGAAAAAGCAGCCAACCAGACTTCTCCAAGGCAAAGATTACCACACTACTTCTGTCTGTCTTTCTTCTTGTAAAATGGAAATGGGAGATACTCCAATTCCAGGGTCTGGTTTTCAAAAGGGCACTCTTGGCCACCCTCCCCTCCCCCTGCACAGCCCCCCACCCACCTCTACCCTCACTCGGCATTCATTCTAGGCCAGCCTTCTTAGGATAAAAGAAAGATGCCATGCAGTGTAAATTCAGTCAGATTGTCAATGTATCCACACACATTCTCAGTCTCTGTTCAATGTTCCGTGACAACAAGGTGAGACGGCAGAGGTTATCTGAACAGCTGCTGCCTAAGCTGGAAATTCCAGGCATTGAGCACCATCTGTCTATACATTCACAAATGTATATAAGGGCCATCTATCAGACGGGAGCACTGCAGCTGCCTCCCCAACAGGCCCGCTTCCTTCCTCGGCATGGAACAATGAGAGCCAGCTCTTCACTTTGTGTCACACAGAATGGCTGATTTGATTAAGTCCCCAACTCTCATTATGCTAGGTAGGGGTGTAGAATTTCAATGATAATCCATAATGCATGACCAGTTTGTCACCATGGCAACATAAATTCAAGGTTACTAGCTCAGACGCATAATTGGGTGTGCATTGAGCGCTGAAGACGGGCTGTTAAAATTCTTGTCATAGAAAAGTAGCATCCATCATACTGTCTGAAATTGCAAAGTATTCATAATCAGACAGAAAAATCCTTGGAGAAAAATGTTAATAAAATAACTATTACAGTCTAATAAAATTATTAAGTTTAACCACTTTGGTTTTTAGAGTATTTCAGTTAGGAAGGATGAAACAGACACCTCATTAAACATTGGAGATTTAGGTTGAACCTCCCCCACCAGTATTTGCAGTGAAATATGGACCTAAAGAATTTTTGGTCTCAGTATGATTGATTGATCAAAATAAGCCCCACATAATAAAATACACCACCGCGCACACATTTGTTTCATTTTTGTATTGCATATTGGATTTTTCTTTGCTGTAAGAATGTTCCCTTAATAAAATGCTCTGGGGAAAACTAAATCTACTCCTTTGCTTTAAAATGCTGAAAATTAAATTATGCATGTTATTTGTTGTATCTCCTAAAGTAGAGACATAAAAACTAAGGTGGTGACAAGAAAATGAAAGAGTCAAAAAGAGATAAGAATATGTTAAATTATCAGCCCACCCTACCATGAATTCACAGTGCTGCTTATAAATACTCTGAAGAGAAATTTTACTCAAATGTATATGGCTAAGAAAAATCCCATACAAAACGTGTACTCTGCAAAAGGATTTCATCTTGGACCAAAATAATTATGGTAATTACTTGTTTTGGTGTCTGGCTTTGCCAGTGAAGTAGAACCAGGCACAGAGTTATAAATGAGCCACACACAAATGGCCGAAAATTAAGCTCAGGGTGTTCTTAGAGGGGGCACATCATGGCTCATTGAAGATTCCCCCTCACCCCCCAGTTCCTTGATTGAGTATAACTCAGTTTCTCCATGGCCTTGCTTCTTTGGATTGTAAGTATGAGATGCTCTGCTCTTGGTATTATTTATTATGATTTTTCCTAAAATCAAAATGACAAAATTTAAATATATATATTTTAACCACATAACACAGGGCTGCATTTTTTTTTTTTTTTAAAGACTGGCCTGCCCTTTGTTACCGAGATTCAGCTTTTATTTAATTCCGCTGAAAAAACTTAGGATTCACTGACTTAAAGGATAAGAGAATTCCTGCCAAATGAAAGCAGACGCGGCCACATGACCATGGAAACAGCGCTGAGCTTTCGCACAGACCTTGCAGGAAGTGAGGTTTAATTGCTTCTGCGTTTCTTTTTACACTGAGCTCTCTCAGTCTGTCTCAGTCCTGTTTTCTTCTCCATCCACCCTCTGGGATATGCACAAAAGCAGTTATTTTCCTTGGTATCATATCTGCCATCATTATAAAATAACTAAAATATTAGGTAAGGGCACAAATAAAACTAATTTTCAGGCAGCTGACATCATTTTAAATGCATCATTTACCTTATAGGATTTCTAGTCCTGCCCTCAATTTTCTACAAAGCCAAAGGGGATCAGATGATTTTTTTTAAAGTGAATAACAGAGATTTATTTTTTTTTTTAACAGCACATCACCAGGACCTTTGCAAATTTTAAAGTAGAAAATAAGAAAAAAAGCAAGAATCAAAATCAGATGACCTAACTCTGAATATAGATGCAATTTTATATTTTTTTACGTTGTGTTTAATCATACTAATGGCTGTGTCCTTTGGAATTTTTTTTTTTTAAATGAAGGTACTTTGTGTGGTGCAGTTTCATTTGAAATATGAAGGGGTTTCTTGTCTGAAAGGGCTTGCTTACAAAAGTCACATCTGGAAGTACATTCAGATCCAACTGCACACATGTAACTCCAATTAACATTACGAATGCTAAGGAAAATATACCGCCAGCCGGCGGAGGGGGAGGGGGCAGAAACTGAAGAAAGAGGTTTGTGTCTCTGATTTAAATACAAGTGACTTTATGGAGAGCACCAGCATGTGGTCAAATGGACTCCTATTGTGGAAATGCATTGGCTCTCAAGGCAGAATAACATTTCTGATTTGATGTTTAGCGAAGTGCTTCCATAATCAGGAGCAAATACTGAGCTGATTTACCTACACTGGAATGAAATCCTGATGAACTATGAGGGTGTGAGTCTGATTTAGTTTCCAGAGTCTTTATGATCCTTTGAAACTTTGCAATTTCAGGACTTAGGCTTTGTATATTTAAATACACATATCTATATGAATCGGCACTAATATATACTGATTCACAACATACTGTTGACTGTTCTTAAAAACTCCTTATGCTATATATACTCGTAAGAATGACAACATAAAACCTACCCCATTTTTAATTAGAACAAAAGCTTAAGCATCAGTAACATGGGTTTCATTATAACCAAAATTCCAATATTTTCTAGTATTCTTTAAAAAAAATGACAATCATGTTTTCTAGTTATAGAATCAGAGACAATGAAGATATTACAATATGTATGTTTTATGCCCATTGTGCCTCAACATCTCCATAAAAAATCTAAATTTGCAATTTGAAAATATGCTGCTGTTACTTTTCTTCTTCAACAAGCTACAATTTGTTATTAGTCAATCATTCCAAGTCTGAAATGATTCTGAAATGAGTACATGATAAATGTCTATGAATAATAATGTATCAAACCTCTAAATAAATTGTGAGACCGTGAGATAAATATTCTCCCTGTGCAGAAATGAGGAGAGGCTTCTAGCCATCTCAACACTGGTTATGCAAAAGACACACATCAGCGGAGAGAGTGAACAAGCGAATGCACTCCTCCCCTGATCAATTACATCTACTTGCCAGTCAGGTCTTCTTCTCATCATTTTTCTCTGCGAATTGAATTTTATCTGTAATCACTTCATATTCTGATGCCTTTCCCTTCATTAATTAGGTTTACAAACTTCAGGAAAAAATAACACCCATTATAGTTGGACATATTTGGTTTGAAAACCTGTATAATGTGTGTTTTACATGTTTTATACATGTGATAAACACTGGTACCTATCTGATTTCTGTGAAGTGTACTCTAGTGATACGATTTTTTAAAAACTTTTTGAAGTCCAGTCACTGTATACAATAATTTCGGAGGATGTGTTGTATTCAAATTAACATAAAATATGTATCTCAGTGTATATATGTATGTAATTTATATACGCATCTTTGTGTAATGTATGTGTGTTTGGCAAATCTAAGAACGTAGTTATTTTTCCTTTCTTGCTGTGATGCGCATTTATAATTGCATCTGTCTTTTATTAATTCTATGGTAATTTGGTACAAGATTAAGTGCAGCAATCTGAGGACTAGTTTTGATTCATATGTATCCCTGTTTCTTTCCAGTTGCAGTCGAACGCATGTGTGAGCAGTCCCTGATCTTTCATTTTTCGTGTGACTCTCAGAATGATCTCTCCGGTGTGGGAGTCTGCCGTGCTGCACTGCACAAGAATCCCCATCACCACCCACAGGGCAGCTGCCATGCTCAATCCCAGGTTAATGCAACCTCGTAGCTAACAGATAAATGCACCTGCTTAACCTCTGAGAAAATTGTGATGAACGTGCATGAAGATGATCATCAACTATACCTCTGACTTTTTTAACTGAGTTTTTAAAAATCGCCAAAAGACGACAAATATATGATAATCTTGCCAGACCTAATATGGAAATATATTGAAATTGATAATCAATATATATTCCACAAGAGCCAATTAGATTTGTGAGTGTCGTAAACTTGTGATCGAAAGGAAATGCACAAGGAGGACAAAGATCTACTTTGTATTTTCATATTGTTACCGTACAATAAAATTAACATTTAAAACCATTCTGAATATAGTTGAATTGACAATGTGGGAAGAACATTTAGCTCATAGAACTTTTGGTCTGGAATGGACTCTAAAAGGTCATCTGCCTGGGGAGCCTGGGGCGCCTGGGTGGCTCTGTCTGTTAAGCATCTGACTCTTGGTTTCGGCTCAGGTCATGATCTCAGGGCTGTGAGATTGAGCCCTGCGTCGGGCTCTGCGCTGGGCATGGAGCCTGCTTGGGGTTCTGTCTCTCTCCCTCTCTCTCCCCGCCACTCACACTGCTCTTTCTCTCTATCTTGAAAAAAAAAGAAAGGTCATCTGCATGTCTGCATGTGTCACGTGTCAATTATTTGAACCTATTATTTAAAACCTTCCAAAACTGACCCTCTAATTTGTATATGAACATGTCTAGTGTTGAAGAACTTATTTCTTAAAGAAATCCATGATTGTCTTTATACTAAGCTGGAATCTGGAATCTGTCTCCCAAACCTCCTGTTAATCAAGCCAACTTCTCCCTCTTGGCACCACACAAAATAAGACTAATATATCTCATACTCCACTATCATTCTCATATTTGAGGAAAACACTATCCTCTCTTACTAAAATGAAAAAATTTGGTGTCTTCAAACATTCCTGATCTGACATGGAAGTCAAATGAATACATTTTTAGGATCAACACATTGAAAACAGCAAACAAATACCACCAAATATGGAGATGTGTAATGTCAGATTTGATCTGTTTTGATTTTTTTCACAAACCAAAACTGGTTCTACTACAAAGTAAATACTTAATATTAGACTGTTTACTTCTTAATTACATAGGAAGATGAGTTGTAGACCAAACAAATAAAGAGGATTTCTGATTAAGGAAACATCAACTACATCATGTAAATATATTTTTCTGTTCTTCCACCCACCGTCCCCACTCTCCTGTTCCTTACCTGCTGCCCCACAGCTGCCCCTCTACCCCGGGGAGTCCAGGGTCTCTCATGAAGCCACAACCACCCTCCCTGTTTCAAAGGAAAAAAGGGCATGTCCACGAATGAATTGCACTAGAAGTATTTTCATGAATTTACCCTATCACCTCTCCTTCACAGAATTTATTTGCCAGTGGCTGAAATTTGGGGGCAGTGTGCGAAGCAGAGGTCATGGGCAACATCTGGAACAATGTAGATTCTTAATAAGATGTGATCTCTGTGTTCACAAAAAAGTTAAATATTTGATTAGGTATATGACATTCTCCAGAAAGCCTTAATATTGTTTCCTTCACTGAACCATACAATATATTATATATAGACACTGTACAATCTGCACCTAAATTTTGATTCTGTTACAAATAAAATTTCTGTCATTACTACACAGCAAAGTCTTACACTTAAATTCACAGGCATATGACCTTTTATATGAATATAGGCACCAAATCATCCACATCTTCCTCCCATCCAGTTCCCATAACACTGTGGTAGAAGTCTTTTCCTCTTTCCTGCCTTGCTCACTCAGTGAGGATGAAGAAGGTCTTTGGATCACCATGGCATACTTGGCACGGATCATAGTGCCTAGAATATACTAGCATCCAGTAGATGTTAGAAAATGAAGGAAAAGTGATTGAAATTATGAGGGTTCTGAGAGCACAATTCTATAATTGAAAATGTTCACACGATATGAGTTTTCTGTTGTTTCTTGTGTGTGTGTGTGTGTGTGTGTGTGTGTGTGTGTGTGTGTGTGTTCTCTCCCTCCGCAGGGTCTTCCCACAACCCTGTTCTGAACAAGTTGCCGAGGGACACTCCTATAGTAATGCAATCTGCTCGGGCCTGCCTCTTATCGGCATTCTGATGCAAAAGTGACGCTAGAATCTGCAAAGGACCTCCGTGGAACAGTAAAGATTTTCAGCGTTTCTAAGAATCAGGCAGAGAGCAGGAGGGAAGGTTTCTAGCAAGGTAAGAGGAGGTAGCTTGCCTACTAAGGTGTTCTGCCGTTGGTGGAAGGTGAAGGAATATTAACAATTCCTATTCAGTCCAAGCCCTCTGGGATAGTCCAGTGCACCGGGGCTCATGTGCTGTATCTGAAATAGCTTCTTTCATTTGGGTCGCATCCAACAGAATGATGAGGTAACTGAAGGACAGGGTATACCTTCCACATCCTCCCCTGAACCACATCCTGTGTCAACTGGTTCAGATCCCATGCTAGGTTATAGGAGAATCCACAGTGAATTGGGGATGCAAGCTACAAACAAGTGATCAGAAGTTAGAGTGTCTAAGTCCTCCCATGGGAGTAAGTACCAGGCGCTGTGCAGCAAAGGGGGAAGCAAAGAGCCAAGAATCACACTGGATATGGGAGAAGGGCACAGTGCAAGCACCCAAGCCAAGGGCGGAGGACTGGAGGTAGAAGAATCCCAGACAGAAGAACAAGGACAAATACATGGAGGTGCAGAGAACACCCTGCCCTTGGGAAATGACTCATCATGAGTTCACTCTGATTGAAGGGCAGGGCGGGCAGGTGAGCAAATGTCAGTTGGGAAGACTGGGTTGGAGTTGGAACGGGAGAAATCTCAGGACCGTAGGCCCAGCAGTGAGGAGTTGGGAATGCTGTTAAGACACTGTTTATTAGTCATTCCAGCAGGATCCAGGGGTCCTCCACTGCATTTCCAGCAGGACGGCAGAGCAACAAGCATGGTCTCTTAACAACAGAGGGAGAGTGGCAATCGTTTTCCCTGGCAATGTAGCAGCTAGCTCTAAGATAATCTCATTTCAGACATTTATGCAAATGTCTTCCACCAACTAAATCCTGAAGGGTTTGAAACCTTGAAAAAAGATGGTGTTGACCAAATGACTTCTAAATTCCCTTCCAGTTTCAACAATCTCCAAGTCTGAGTGACCAGCCCATAAATAGAACAGCAGGGAATTCCCAGCATGTTGGCTGCCTGGCCATCTTGTCTACACATTGTTCATTCTGCTGTACATTTGAATCTGAAAGCCTTATTCTCAGAACTAAAAATGTTTGTATCCTTCAAAAATGTTCACTGTGATCCAGGAACTGAATCTAAATAAAGTATTTCCCTCCTTTTATTTTCTTCTGAAAACATGTGCAGCTTACCATGCATCCTCCAAGAATTCGACATTTGGGTTGCTTTAGTTTACCTGTGAATTAACGGGTTTTAGTCTACCAAATATCTGGTAGGAATGGTTTTCTAATCAGTGGAAACCCTGGAAGCATGTGGTGTCCTGCAAACAGTTTTGCTACAGGGATTATGGAAATAATGTTCTTTTTATTCTGACACACAGTTGTTCTCAGTTCATGGTCCAGTGAATTGGCATGGAGTTAAATTCAGGTTTTCTTTATGGGTTATTAATAATAGCCTACAAAATTAATAACCATACCTTGTACTAATCTAGCACCTCTCAAAGCATATTATCTCAGCTTTATTATCTCATTTTCCCTCATGGCATCCCTGTGAGAAATGGCTATAGCGGATCAGGGAGCTGGAGGAAGAGAGTCACGTTACCCAGTTGGTCGGCCCCAAAGATGTGGCTTACCTTAAAGTCCAGGTCCTAGCAAATGATTCTCTTCCCTGAAGAGCATGCCACACAGTAAAGTATATTCCTTGTTCACACGTTTCTTGACACATTTTAGCCTCTGTGAGCAATTTGCCAGTTCTGAAGTGACTCATCCTGAGAACATCCTAACTGATGTCCCATATGAACCTCACATGAACTGCTTACAGAAGAAATCAGTGTTTACGTTGCTATATCCCAATTAAGCAATCTGTGCCCGCTGTCTTCTACGGGACAACTGTCATTTAGAAGACTCAAGGTTTAAATATTGTAATTAGAGATCAATTACTCAGTCAACAGTCACTGAGTGCCTATGAGCATGAGGAGAGGGCTTTCCAGAAGCTTCCTGCAGACCTCAGTACAGAGTGAGGGCTCCTATTCTAGTGTGTGCACCCGGGGCATCAGAATCCTGGCCACAGTGGTCAGCTAGTTATTTCTCTCTGTAACTATTCTTGAAGTGATTCCATTTTATTACTAGCTTTAGAATGTATATAAAAAGCCTTAGTAGAGAAGTGAAATTTTACAATGTCCTAAATAACTAAAGCATAAAAACATAAACTATGATTACAAAGTATGCAACTAGGGGCACCTGGATGGCTCAGTCAGTTGAGCATCTGGATCTTGGCTTTGGCTCAGGTCATGATCTCAGGGTCCTGGGATCAGGTTCTGCATAGGCGTCCACACTCAGGAGGGAGGCTGCTCGGGTTCTCTCTCCCTCTGCCTCGGCCCCTCATCTATCCTCAGTCCCCTTCTCTAAAAAATAATAAATACATAAATCTTTAACAAATATACATCTAGAAGCTTGAGTGTGACTCTGACATTAGTGAAACCTGAGGTGCTGGTGTCACTGCTAACTGTGGGGCCTAAGATAAATATTTCAGCTTGTTCCTGGCTGAGGCTTACTGTTCTTCTATTAAACACTTCTGAGCAGTTTAGTGATTTTCTCCATTATACCCTGGTCCGTATTCACTGGCAATTTCCGTATGGGAGGGCAAGTAAAAAATGCACAAAATTTTCAATCTCTGTATGTGATTGTTATAAGGATAAGTTTTAGAGCGCCAAGTCCTTATTTAATGTGTTTTGACAAAGTTACCTATATGTCATTTCATGGGCGTGGGCCGCTCTGGAGTATTGAGGAGTGAGACTCTACTTACGTCAGTAGATTTACTAATCATAGAAACCACAGAGGTTCCAGGAATTCTAGTCTCTTTTTACAAACCAAAGGATATGTTCTATATGCTCTTTGAGGAAATAGGAGGAAAATTCCAGGTTGACTTTTCACTGAAAATCTAGAAAGCAAATCAGATAAAGGGGTGAATATTATCCTGTGAAATGGTGGTCTATATTGAGGTGAGAGAACCTTCTTAAATAAGTAACAAAATCCTGGACTAATAAGAAAAGAAATTGACCTAGTTGACTAAAATTTTTTAAAAATGACATTTTAGGAGATAATATTTATTTATGTATTTTGATTATTATATTAATCACCATAAATTACATCATTAGTTTTTGATGAAGTGTTCCACGATTCATTGTTTGCGTATAACACCCACTGCTCATGCAGTCCATGCCCTCCTTAATACCCATCACCAGGCTAACCCATCCCCCCACTCCCTCCCCTCTAGAACCCGCAGTTTGTTTCTCAGAGTCCACAGTCTCTCATGGTTCATCTCCCCCTCTGACTTACTCCCCTTCATTCTTCCTCTCCTGTTATCTTCTTCTATTTCTTTTTTCTTAAAATATGTTGCGTTATTTGTTTCAGAGGTACAGATCTGTGATTCAACAGTCTTGCACAATTCACAGCACTCACCATAGCACATAGCCTCCCCAATGTCTATCACCCAGCCACCCCATCCCTGCCACCCCCCACCACTCCAGCAACCCTCGGTTTGTTTCCTGAGATTAAGAATTCCTCATATCAGTGAGGTCATATGATACATGTCTTTCTCTGATTGACTTCTTTAGCTCAACATAACCTCGTCCAGTTCCATCCACGTCGTTGCAAATGGCAAGATCTCATTCCTTTGGATGGCTGCATAATATTCCATTGTGTATATATACCACATCTTCTTTATCCATTCATCTGTCGATGGACATCTTGGCTCTTTCCACAGTTTGGCTATTGTGGACATTGCTGCTATAAACATTGGGGTGCACGTACCCCTTCGGGTCCCTACATTTGCATCTTTGGGGTAAATACCCAGTAGTGCAATTGCTGGATCGTATGGTAGCTCTATTTTCAACTGTGTGAGGAACCTCCATACTGTTTTCCAGAGTGGTTGCACCAGCTTGCATTCCCACCAACAGTGTAGGAGGGTTCCCCTTTCTCCCCGTCCCCGCCAACATCTGTCATTTCCTGACTTGTTCATTTTAGCCATTCTGACTGGTGTGAGGTGATACCACATTGAGGTTTTGATTGGGATTTCCCTGATGCCGAGCGATGGTGAGCACTTTTTCATGTGCCTGTTGGCCATTTGGATGTCTTCTTTGGAAAAATGTCTGTTCATGTCTTCTGCCCATTTCTTGATTGGATTATTTGTTCTTTGGGTATTGAGTTTGAAAAGTTATTTATAGATTTTGGATATTAGCCCTTTATCTGATATGTCATTTGCAAATATTTTCTCCCATTCTGTCTTTTGGTTTTGTGGACTGTTTCTTTTGCTGTGCAAAAGCTTTTTATCTTGATGAAATCCCAATAGTTCATTTTTGCCCTTGCTTCCCTTGCCTTTGGCGATGTTTCTAGGAAGAAGTTGCTGTGGCTGAGGTCGAAGAGGTTGCTGCCTGGGTTCTCATTTAGGATGTTGATGGACTCCTGTCTCAAGTTTAGGTCTTTCAAACATTTGGAGTCTATTTTTGTGTGTGGTGTAAGGAAATGGTCCAGTTTCATTCTTCTGCATGTGGCTGTCCAATTTTCCCAACACCATTTGTTGAAGAGACTGTCGTTTTGCCATTGGACATTCTTTCCTGCTTTGTCAAAGATGAGTTGACCGTAGAGTTGAGGGTCCATTTCTGGGCTCTCGATTCTGTTCCATTGATCTATGTGTCTGTTTTTGTGCCAGTACCATACTGTCTTGATGATGACAGCTTTGTAATAGAGCTGGAAGTCCGGAATTGTGATGCTGCCAGCTTTGCTTTTCTTTTTCAATATTCCTCTGGCTATTCAGGATCTTTTCTAGTTCCATACAAATTTTAGGATTATTTGTTCCATTTCTTCGAAAAAAAGTGGATGGTATTTTGATAGGGTTTGCACTGAATGTGTAGATTGCTCTAGGTAGCACTGACATCTTCACAATATTTGTTCTTCCAATCCATGTGCATGGAACGTTTTTCCATTTCTTTGTGTCTTCCTCAATTTCTTTCATGAGTATTTTATAGTTTTCTGAGTACAGATCCTTTGCCTCTTTGGTTAAAGTTATTCCTAGGTATCTTATGGTTTTCGGTGCAATTGTAAATGGAATTGACACTTTAATTTCTATCTCTTCTGTCTTGTTGTTGGAGTATAGGAATGCCACTGATTTCTGTGCATTGATTTTATATCCTGCCACTTTCCTGAATTCCTGTATGAGTTCTAGCAGTTTTGGGGTGGAGTCTTTTGGGTTTTCCACATAAAGTATCATATCATCTGCAAAGAGTGAGAGCTTGACTACTTCTTTCATGATTTGGATGACTTTTATTTCTTTTTGTTGTCTGATTGATGTGGCTAGGACTACTAATACTATGTTGAATAGCAGTGGTGAGAGTGGACATCCCTGCCATGTTCCACCTTAGGGGGGGAAGCTCTGATTTTCCCCATTGAGAATTATATTTGCTGTGGGTTTTTCATAGATACCTTTTATGATATTGAGGTATGTACACTCTATCCCTATACTCTGAAGAGTTTTGATCAAGAAAGGATGCTGTATTTTGTCAAATGCTTTTTCTGCATCTATTGAGAGGATCATATGGCTCTTGTTCTTTCTTTGATTAATGTATTGTATCACATTGATTGATTTGCAGATGTTGAACCAACCTTGCAGCCCAGGTATAAATCCCACCTGCTCATGGTGCATACTCATTTTAATGTACTGTTGGATCCTATTGGCTAGTATTTTGGTGAGGATTTTTGCATCCATGTTCATCAAGGTTATTGGGCTGTAATTCTCCTTTTTGATGGGGTCATTGTCTGGTTTGGGGATCAAGGTAATGGTGGCCTCATAAAACGAGTTTGGAAGTTTTCCATCCATTTCTATTTTTTGGAACAGTTTCAGGAGAATAGGTATTAATTCTTCTTGAAATGTTTGGTAGAATTCCCCCGGGAAGCCATCTGGCCCTGGGCTTTTGTTTGTTGGGAGATTTTTGATGACTGCTTCAATTTCCTTAGTGGTGATAGGTCTGTTCAGGTTTTCTATTTCTTCCTGGTTCAGTTTTGGTAGTTGATACATCTCTAGGAATGCATCCATTGCTTCCAGGTTATCTAATTTGCTGGCATGGAGTTGCTCATAATATGTTCTTATAATTGTTTGTATTTCTTTGGTGTTGGTTGTGATCTCTCCTCTTTCATTCATGATTTTGTTGATTTGGGTCATTTCTCTTTTCTTTTTGATAAGTCTGGCCAGGGGTTTATCCATCTTATTAATTCTTTCAAAGAATCAGCTCCTAATTTCGTTGATCTGTTCTACTGTTCTTTTGGTTTCTAGTTCATTGATTTCTGCTCTGATCTTTATTATTTCTCTTCTTCTGCTGGGTTTAGACATTATTTGCTGTTCTTTCTCCAGCTCCTTTAGGTGTAGGGTTAGGCTGTGTATTTGAGACCTTTCCTGTTTCTTCAGAAAGGCTTGTATTGCTATATACTTTCCTCTTAAGACTCCCTTTGCCGCATCCCAAAGATTTTGAACAGTTGTGTTTTGATTTTCATTGGTTTCCATGAATTTTTTTAATTCTTCTTTAATTTCCTGATTGACCCATTCATTCTTTAGTAGGATGCTCTTTAGCCTCCACTTATTTGAGTTTTTTCCGACTTTCCTCTTGTGATTGAGTTGTAGTTTCAAAGCACTGTGGTCTGAAAATATGCAGGGAATGATCCCAATCTTTTGATAGCAGTTGAGACCTGATTTGTGACCTAGGATGTGATCGATTCTGGAGAATGTTCCACGGGTACAGAGAAGAATGTGTATTCTTTGGGATGGAATGTTCTGAATATATCTGTGAAGTCCATTTGGTCCAGTGTGTCATTTAAAGTCTTTATTTCCTCGTTGATCTTTTGCTTAGATGATCTGTCCATTTCAGTCAGGGGGGTGTTAAAGTCCCCCACTATTGTTGTATTGCTGTCAATGTGCTTCTTCGCTTTTGTTATTAATTGCCTTATATAATTGGCTGCTCCCATGTTCGGGGCATAGATATTTACAATTGTTAGATCTTCTTGTAGGATAGACCCTTTAAGTAGGATATAGTGTCCTTCCTCATCTCTTATTACAGTCTTTGTTTTAAAATCTAGTTTGTCTGATATAAGGATTGCCACCCCAGCTTTCTTTTGGTGTCCATTAGCATCGTTAATGGTTTTCCACCCCCTCACTTTCAGTCTGGGGGGTGTCTTTGGGTCTAAACTGAGTCTCTTGCAGACAGCATATTGATGGGTCTTGTTTTTTAATCCAATCTGATAGCCTGTGTCTTTTGATTGGGGCATTTAGCCCATTTATATTCAGGGTAACTATTGAAAGATATGAATTTCATGCCATTTTATTGCCTGTAAGGTGACTGTTACTGTATATTGTCTCGGTTCCTTTCTGATCTGTGCTGCTTTTAGGCTCTCTTTTTGCTTAGTGGACCCCTTTCAATATTTCTTTGAGGACTGGTTTTGTGTTTCCAATTTCCTTTAGTTTTTGTTTGTCCTGGAAGCTTTTCATCTCTCCTTCTATTTTCAATGACAGCCTAGCTGGATATAGTATTCTTGGCTGCATATTTTTCTCGTTTAGTGCTCTGAAGGTATCTTGCCAGTCCTTTCTGGCCTGCCACGTCTCTGTGGATAGGTCTGTTGCCAATCTAATGTTTCTACCATTATAGGTTACCAACCTCTTCTCCCAAGCTGCTTTCAGGATTTTCTTTGTCTCTGAGACTCGTAAGTTTTACTATTAGATGTCAGGGTGTTGACCTATTTTTATTGATTTTGAGAGGGGTTCTCTGTGCCTCCTGGATTTTGATGCCTGTTTCCTTCCCCACATTAGGGAAGTTCTCTGCTATTATTTGCTCCAATATACCTTCTGCCCCTCTCTCTCTTTCTTCTTCTTCTTGGATCCCACTTATTCTAATGTTGTTTCATCTTACGGTATCAGTTCTCTCTCGAATTCTGCCCTCCTGATCCAGTAGTTGTTTCTCTCTCTTTTTCTCAGCTTCTTTATTTTCCATCATTTGGTCTTCTATATCACTACTTTTGTCTTCTGCTTCATTTATCCTAGCAGTTAGAGCCTCCATTTTTGATTGCACCTCATTAATAGCCTTTTTGATTTCGACTTGGTTAGATTTTAGTTCTTTTATTTCTCCAGAAAGGGTTTCTCTAATAATTCCATGCTTTGTTCAAGCCCAGTCAGTATCTTTAAAATCATCATTCTGAACTCTAGTTCTGACATCTTACTAATGTCTGTATTGATTAGGTCCCTGGCAGTCAGTACTGCCTCTTGTTCTTTTTTTGAGGTGATTTTTTTCCATCTTGTCATTTTGTCCAGAGGAGAATAGATGAATGAAAGAACAAAATGCTAACACGGTAACAACATCCCCAGAAAATATACACTAAACAAATCAGAAAAGACCTTCCAGAAAGTGGTTCTTTTTCTGTTCAGAGAGTTGTTACTATTCTTTTCTTTGATCTCCTGTTGAGTTCGTAGGTCTGGGAGATAATATTTAAAACACATAGAACAGAAGGGCGGAGCAAGATGGCGGAGGAGTAGGAGACTTAGGTTTCGTCTGGTCTCAGGAATTCAGCTGAACAGGGATCAAACCAGGCTGAACACCTACGAACTCAACAGGAGATTGAAGAGGAGAGTAGCAACAACTCTCTGAACAGAGAAGCGACCACTTACTGGAAGGTAGGACATGCGGAGAAGTAAATCCGAGGCGATATTCGGGAGGATAGACGGCGGGGGAGGGGGCCTCCGTCGGCCGCTTCTGGCAAGTGATAGAGCCGCGGAGCACAAAATCGGAACTTTGAGAAGTCGGCTCCGCTGAGGGACGTCGCTGCAGTGGCTAAGTGGGGGGTGGAATCCTCCCGGGACAATGTGGTCTCAGGACCATCGGGGTCACAGAAAGACCGGGGGTGCCTGAGTGCGGCAGAGCTCCCAGGGATCGGAGCGGGGAAGCCGGCTGCAGAGACGGAGCCAAGGCACGGGCTCCCAGCTCAGGGTTGCCATAGACTGTGATCCGCAGCCCAGTCGGGGCACTGCTCCTCCAGCAGGGACCCAACAAGCGGCAGAGCCAGGGAGACTCCCCTTTCTCCCCCGGGGAGGAGCGGCGCGGGAACACACCACAGGGATCTCCTGGGTTTGGAGAATCTACACGGGGTCGGGTGCCAGAAATAGAAATGCTTGGTCACAGGCCCGGTGAGCACGGAGTGCGGACCGAGACCGGGGACACGAGAGTGACTGCTTTTCTCTGGGGGCGCACTGAGGAGTGGGGCCCTGAGTTCTCAGCTCCTCCGGGTGGTGATTGGGAGGCCACCATTTCTGCCCTGGTCCTCCAAAGCTGTACCGAGAGCTTGCAGGGAACAAAAGCTCCCGAGACCAAACCCGAGCAGCTTGCTTAGACCAGACCGACAAGGGCGGGGCAATTCAGCCTCCGGCAAAGACATTTGGGAACCACGGCAACACCCCCTCCCCCAGAAGATCAGCACGAACAGCCAGCAAGCCAAGACCAAGTTTACCGGTCAAGGAGAACGGGAGAACTGCAGTGCTAGGGGAATACTGCACATAGAATTCATGGCTTTTTTTTATGATGATTCATTAGTTCATCGAAGTTAATATTTTTAACTGTTTTTTTTATTTTTCTTTTTCCCTTTTTCAACCAACATCTTATCAACCCCTTTTTTAAAAAAAACCATTTTTTATTTTTCATTTTTAGAGTCATATTTTATCCCTTCATAGTGGTTACCCTTATTTTTGGCATATATTTATAAGTTGTTCTCTCTTTAAAATGTTGAGATACAGTTTCTTCTAACATATCAAAATATACCCAAAATCACTAGTGTATGGCTTTGTTCTACTCTCCTCCCTGACCGCATTCTCTCCCTTTTTTCTAGTTTTTATCTTCTTTTTTTTTCAAACAACTTATCTTATCAATTCCTTTTATAAAATCTTTTATAATTTTCATATTTACAGTCATCTTCCATCCCTTCATTATATTGACCCTTATTTTGTACATATATGTCTTTCTTCTTTTAAAATTTTAGGAAGCACTTTTTTCTACAAGACCAAAATACGCCCAAAATCTAGTGTGTGGCACTGATCTATGCCCTAGCCTGATCATATGTGATCATATTCTGCTTTTTTTGTATTGTTCTGTTTTTGTTTTTATCTTTTTTTCTTTTTTCTTTTCTCTTTCATTTCTCTTTCTTTCCCTTTCTTTTCCCCTGGTTTCAGGTCATTTCTGATTTGTATAGAGTATATTTCCTGGGGACATTGTTAACCTGTTAGCATTTTGTTCTTTCATTCATCTATTCTCCTCTGGACAAAATGGCAAGATGAAAAAAATCACCTCAGCAAAAAGAACAAGAGGTAGTACCGTCAGTCAGGGACCTACTCAATACGGACATTAGTACGATGTCGGACCTAGAGTTCAGAATCATGACTTTAAAGATACTAGCTGGGCTTGAAAAAAGCGTGGAAGTTATTAGAGAAACCCTTTCTGGAGAAATAAAAGAAATAAAATCTAACCAAGTCAAAATCAAAAAGGCTATTGATGAGTTACAATCAAAAATGGGGGCACTAACTGCTAGGATAAATGAGGCAGAAGAGAGAATCAGTGATATAGAAGACCAAATGATGGAAAACAAAGAGTCTGAGAAAAAGAGAGAGAAACAACTACAGGATCACGAGGGCAGAATTCGAGAGAGAATTGATACGATAAGACGAAACAACATGAGAATAATTGGGATCCCAGAAGAAGAAGAAAGAGAGGGAGGGGCAGAAGGTATATTGGAGCAAATAATAGCAGAGAACTTCCCTAATGTGGGGAAGGAAACAGGCATCAAAATCCAGGAGGCACAGAGAACCCCTCTCAAAATCAATAATAATAGGTCAACACCCCGACATCTAATGGTAAAACTTACGAGTCTCAGAGACAAAGAGAAAATCCTGAAAGCAGCTCGGGAGAAGAGATATGTAACCTACAATGGTAGAAATATTAGATTGGCAACAGACCTAGCCACAAGACCTGGCAGGCCAGAAAGGACTGGCAAGATATCTTCAGAGCACTAAATGAGAAAAATATGCAGCCAAGAATACTATATCCAGCTAGGCTGTCATTGAAAATAGAAGGAGAAATCAAAACCTTCCAGGACAAACAAAAACTAAAGGAATTTGCAAACACGAAACCAGCCCTCCAAGAAATATTGAAAGGGGTCCTCTAAGCAAAGAGAGAACCTAAAAGCAGCACAGATCAGAAAGGAACAGGGACAATATACAGTAACTGTCACTTTACAGGCAATACAATGGCACTAAATTCATTTCTTTCAACAGTTACCCTGAATGTAAATGGGCTAAATGCCCCAATCAAAAGACACAGGCTATCAGATTGGATTAAAAAACAAGACCCATCAATATGCTGTCTGCAAGAGACTCAGTTTAGACCCAAAGACACCCCCAGACTGAAAGTGAGGGGGTGGAAAACCATTAACGATGCTAATGGACACCAAAAGAAAGCTGGGGTGGCAATCCTTATATCAGACAAACTAGATTTTAAAACAAAGACTGTAATAAGAGATGAGGAAGGACACTATATCCTACTTAAAGGGTCTATCCAACAAGAAGATCTAACAATTGTAAATATCTATGCCCCGAACATGGGAGCAGCCAATTATATAAGGCAATTAATAACAAAAGCGAAGAAGCACATTGACAACAATACAATAATAGTGGGGGACTTTAACACCCCCCTGACTGAAATGGACATATCATCTAAGCAAAAGATCAACAAGGAAATAAAGACTTTAAAAGACACACTGGACCAAATGGACTTCACAGACATATTCAGAACATTCTATCCCAAAGCAACGGAATACACATTCTTCTCTAGTGCCCATGGAGCAGTCTCCAGAATTGATCACATCCTAGGTCACAAATCAGGTCTCAACCACTACCAAAAGATTGGGATCATTCCCTGCATATTTTCAGACCACAATGCTTTGAAACTACAACTCAATCACAAGAGGAAATTCGGAAAGAACTCAAATACATGGAGGCTAAAGATCATCCTCCTTAAGAATGAATGGGTCAACCAGGAAATTAAGAAGAATTTAAAAAACTCATGGAAACCAATGAAAATGAAAACACAACTGTTCAAAATCTTTGGGATACAGCAAAGGCAGTCCTGAGAGGAAAGTATATAGCAATACAAGCCTTTCTCAAGAAACAAGAAAGGTCTCAAAGACACAACCTAACCCTACACCTAAATGACCTGGAGAAAGAACAGCAAATAAAGCCTAAACCCAGCAGGAGAAGAGAAATAATAAAGATCAGAGCAGAAATCAATGAACTAGAAACCAAAAGAACAGTAGAACAGATCAACGAAATTAGGAGCTGATTCTTTGAAAGAATTAACAAGATGGATAAACCCCTGGCCAGACTTATCAAAAAGAAAAGAGAAATGACCCAAAGCAACAAAATCATGAATGAAAGAGGAGAGATCACAACCAACACCAAAGAAATACAAACAATTATAAGAACATATTATGAGCAACTCTATGCCAGCAAATTAGATAACCTGGAAGAAATGGGTGCATTCCTAGAGATGTATCAACTACCAAAATTGAAGCAGGAAGAAATAGAAAACCTGAACAGACCTATAGTCACTAAGGAAATTGAAGCAGTCATCAAAAATCTCCCAACAAACAAAAGCCCAGGGCCAGATGGCTTCCCAGGGGAGTTCTATCAGACATTTCAAGAAGAATTAATACCTATTCTCCTGAAACTGTTCCAAAAATTAGCAATGGAAGGAAAACTTCCAAACTCATTTTATGAGGCCACCATTACCTTGATCCCAAAACTAGACAAAGACCCCATCAAAAAGGAGAATTACAGACCAATATCCTTGATGAACATGGATGCAAAAATTCTCACCAAAATACTAGCCAATAGGATCCAACAGTACATTAAAAGGATTATTCACCATGACCAGGTGGGATTTAAGCCTGGGCTGCAAGGCTGGTTCAACATCCGCAAATCAATCAACGTGATACAATATATTAACAAAAGAAAGAACATGAATCATATGATCCTCTCAATAGATGCAGAAAAAGCATTTGACAAAGTACAGCATCCTTTCTTGATCAAAACTCTTCCAAGTAGAGGGATAGAGGGTACATACCTCAATATCATAAAAGCCATCTATGAAAAACCTACAGCGAATATCATTCTCAATGGGGAAAAGCTGAGAGCTTTTCCCCTAAGTTCAGGAACGCGGCAGGGATGTCCACTTTCACCACTGCTATTTAACATAGTATTAGAAGTCCTAGGCACAGCAATCAGACAACAAAAAGAAATCAAAGGCATCCAAATCGGCAAAGAGGAAGTCAAACTCTCACTCTTTGCAGATGATATGATACTGTATGTGGAAAACCCAAAAGACTCCACCCCAAAACTGCTAGAACTCATACAGGAATTCAGTAAGGTAGCAGGATATAAAATCAATGCACAGAAATCAGTGGCATTCCTATACACCAACAACAAGACAGAAGAGAGACAAATCAAGGAGTCGATCCCATTTACAGCTGCACCCAAAACCATAAGATACTAGGAATAAATTTAATCAAAGAGGCAAAGGATCTGTACTCAGAAGACTATAAAATACTCATGAAAGAAATTGAAGAAGACACAAAGAAATGGAGAAATGTTCCATGCTCATGGATTGGGAGAACCAACACTGTGAAGACGTCAATGCTACCTAGAGCAATCTACACATTCAATGCAATCCCCATCAAAATACCATCCACTTTTTTCAAAGAAATGGAACAAATAATCCTAAAATTTGTATGGAACAAGCAGATACCCTGAATAGCCAGAGGAATGTTGAAAAAGAAATGCAAAGCTGGCGGCATCACAATTCCGAACTTCCAGCTCTATTACAAAGCTATCATCATCCAGACAGTACGGTACTGGCACAAAAACAGACACATAGATCAATGGAACAGAATCGAGAGCCCAGCAATGGACCCTCAACTCTACGGTCAACTCATCTTTGACAAAGCAGGAAAGAATGTCCAATGGCAAAACGACAGTCTCTTCAACAAATGGTGTTGGGAAAATTGGACAGCCACATGCAGAAGAATGAAACTGGACCATTTCCTTACACCACACACAAAAATAGACTCCAAATGTTTGAAAGATGTAAATGTGAGACAGGCGTCCATCAACATCCTAAATGAGAACCCAGGCAGCAACCTCTTCGACCTCAGCCGCAGCAATTTCTTCCTAGAAACATCGCCAAAGGCAAGGGAGGCAAGGGCAAAAATGAACTATTGGGATTTCATCAAGATAAAAAGCTTTTGCACAGCAAAAGAAACAGTCCACAAATCCGAAAGACAACCGACAGAATGGGAGAAAATATTTGCAAATGACATATCAGATAAAGGGCTAGTATCCAAAATGTATAAAGAACTTATCAAACTCAACACCCAAAGAACAAATAATCCAATCAAGAAATGGGCAGAAGACAGGAACAGACATTTTTCCAAAGAAGACATCCAAATGGCCAACAGGCACATGAAAAAGTGCTCAACATCGCTCGGCATCGGGGAAATCGCAATCAAAACCTCAATGAGATACCACCTCACACCAGTCAGAATGGCTAAAATTAACAAGTCAGGAAACGACAGATGTTGGCGGGGATGTGGAGAAAGGGGAACCCTCCTACACTCTTGGTGGGAATGCAAGCTGGTGCAACCCCTCTGGAAAACAGTATGGAGGTTCCTCAAACAGTTGAAAATAGAGCTACCATACGATCCAGCAATTGTACTACTGGATGGATATTTACCACAAAGATACAGATATAGGGATCCGAAGGGGTACGTGCACCCCAATGTTTATAGCAGCAATGTCTACAATAGCCAAACTGTGGAAAGAGCCAAGATGTCCATCAACAGATGAATGGATAAAGAAGATGTGGGGGCGCCTGGGTGGCTCCGTTGGTTAAGCGACGGCCTTCAGCTCAGGTCATGATCCTGGAGCCCCGGGATCGAGTCCCACATCAGGCTCCCTGCTCAGCAGGAAGTCTGCTTCTCCCTCTGACTCTCTTCCCTCTCGTGCTCTCTATCTCTCATTCTCTCAAATAAATAAATAAAATCTTTAAAAGAAAAAAAAAAGAAGATGTGGTATATATACACAATGGAATATTATGCAGCCATCAAAAGGAATGAGATCTTGCCATTTGCAACGACGTGGATGGAACTGGAGGGTGTTATGCTGAGTGAAATAAGTCAATCAGAGAAAGACATGTATCATATGACCTCACTGATATGAAGAATTCTTAATCTCAGGAAACAAACTGAGTGTTGCTGGAGTGGTGGGGGGTGGGAGGGATGGGGTGGCTGGGTGATAGACATTGGGGAGGGTATGTGCTATGGTGAGCACTGTGAATTGTGCAAGACTGTTGAGTCGCAGATCTGTACTTCTGCGACAAATAATGCAACATATGTTAAGAAAAAAGAAAAAGAAGAAAATAGCAGGAGGGGAAGAATGAGGGGGAGTAAGTCAGAGGGGGAAATGAACCATGAGAGACGATGAACTCTGAAAAACAAACTGAGGGTTCTAGAGGGGAGGAGGGTGGGGGGATGGGTTAGCCTGGTGATGGGTATTTAAGGGGCACGTTCTTCATGGAGCACTGGGTGTTATTCACAAACAATGAATCATGGAACACTTCATCAAAAACTAATGATGTAATATATGGTGATTAACACAACAATAAAAAAATTAAAATTAAAAAAAACATATAGAACAGATGGTACTTGATATCCGATGAATTCAAAGCTGTCTATGTACAAAGACCAACAAAGAATAATTGTGCAAACAATAAGAACAGGAAGTTTACAGAGGAGAAAAGCACAGAATAACAAGTATAAGCATATAAAAGCATACTCAATCTCATCAGTAGTCAGAGAAATGCCAGTTAAAAAAAATTATAGGACATAAATTATTTGCCACCAGTCTTATAAAAATTAGCATCTTTGGCAATAGCCTATATTGGGAAGAGTGAGTGTAGGAAAATCAATGCTGTTAGGGTGGCTAATTTAGTGCCCCTTTTTAGAGAGCAGTTTGGGCTCATTGACTAAAAACATAAATGTCCTCAGGGTGCCTGAGTGGCTCAGTCATTAAGTGTCTGTCTTCGGCTCAGGTCATGATCCCAGGATCCTGGGATCAAGCCCTGCATCAGGCTCCCTGCTCAGCAGGGAGCCTGCTTCTCCCTCTCTCATTCCCCCTGCTTGTGTTCCCTCTCTCACTGTATCTCTCTCTGTCAAATAAGTAAATAAAATCTTAAAAAAAATAAATGTCCTCATTTTTTAACAATTGTTCTTTTTAACACCTATTCTACAAAAATATTTGCAATTATGTACATAGGAGCACATTTGCAAAGATGTTTAACATAACATTTTTTATAAAGGCAAAAAGCAGTAAACAATGAAAATCTTTAAAAGAGAAAGTGCTCAAGAAATGGAATATTTCTGTTATGAATACCATAAAACAGTTAAAAAGCTTGAAATATACTGAAAACTGTTTTTCTGAACTATACCTTTATGGAAATAAAAACACATTGTAGAATATTTCATAGAGTATTATCTACTTGATATTTTATGCAATAGAACAAGGAAAAAAAAAAGAAGAAAGTGTGTATCTACATTGATACATAAAAGTAAAAAGGAGTGTTGTTAAGATCTACCCACAACTGTTAAAGCTAAACTCTGGGGAGGTGGGTAGGAACAGCAACAGAAGAGTCAGGAGGGGATGGAAGGAAGACCATCAATTTTTATTCTATAAACTTCTGTACCTATACCATTACTTTACAACTAGAAGACAATGGTAGCATTCTTTGTTAATGGCTGTGTTGTTTTTATTGTTGTAACCCAATGGTTCAGAGTATTCACAAATCAGGTGGGATAGCAAAGGATCAGGCCCATAGGGACAAGCTCCAAGCCTCTGGAATGCTGCTAACAGCTTCTGAAATGCTTGAGACAGAGTCAAACCACCTTTGGCCACTGAGCATGGGCCAGGCTCAATCTGTAAAATCTCTGATAGCTGTTGTATTTGAGTATACCCATTCCGTCCATGAATAAAGAAATAGAAGGGAACAAACCTGAACCAAAAGTCTCAACAGCAACAATAAAAATAGATTTACCACAAACCTCAAAAAAACTCGGAAGAACCTACCTCAAAAGGAAAAAAAATTACTCATGATGAAAATTTTAAACAATCCTGTCTTCCACGGCGGAGAACAAGAAGTTATTGGTAGATGTTTAAAAGGGGTATAGAGCCCTAAGAATTAAATGAGAACAAAAGGGTAAGGAGGAAATGGGTGTCATAAAGGAGAACTGCACCAGGACAGAAGATGTGGCCAGAAATGATACACCGCACACAAATTCATGTTGAAAGCATCAAAGAGACAAACTGATACTAATAAAAAAAAAAAAAATCAGTGATGTAAAAGCTAAATTTGGCTAGCTGTCTTAGAGTCCAGAAAGGACACACAGAAGGACTTAATATCTAGATGATTGGAATTCACAAAGAAAAAAATCTTAACAAATGAAATGGAAATATTAATAAAAAATGTAACAGAAGAAAACTATTGATGATGAAAGCATAATCAGCTCTATGTGTACTAAAATTTCTATTTCAAAATAATTTAGCAGAAATTTATCCCAATTTGCCATATCCCATAAAAACTCTTAATATCCCCAGCAATAGCTGCAGCAGGTTCTTCTCAAAATTAAATATCGTTAAAAATTTAAGATCTTTCAGTAGACTGATCTTTCAGTTATCAGTTGAAAGTGAAGTTGAAATATAAATTTTGATGGTCCAGTAAATAAATTTGCAAGAAAGTCATCCATAAAAATCTTGGGATCAAGTTCTCACATTAATGAAGCTTAAGTTACTATATTATATGTACATGCTTATGACAGAAAAAAATCATTTTGGCAGTTTATAAATTTTGTCACTCATGCATCACCACTACACATATTACATTTTATAGGTAATAACATAATTTAACCAATTTTAAAAGGAAAAAGCTTTGGGGCATCTGGGTGGTTCAGTCAGTTAAGCAATGGACTCTTGGTTTCAGCTCAGGTCCGTGATCTCAGGGTGGTGAAATCAAACCCCACATCAGGCTCCACTGGGAGTCTGCTTGAGATTCTCTCTCTCCCTAAGCCTCTGCCCTTCCCCCTTCTCTCTCTCTCTCTGTAAAATAAATAAATAAATCTTTTTAAAAGTTAAAAGAATAAATGGAAAAAACTTTATACCACAGTACCTTTCATAGCTCTTCCTCCTGTTTTTTGAGCAATAGTCCTACATTTTTATTTTTGTACTTGGACCCACAAATCATGTAGCTAACCTGGGGGAAATGTTTTTATGAGAATCAAAGGACATTAATAGCCTTATAAATTAGATATAAACCCCAGAGTAGATAATAAGAATGTCATATACTCTACAGTGCAAACACCAAAAAAAAGGGGGGGGGCTTAAAGTGCATTTATTAAGGAGGTAAAATTTCCACAATTGAATGAAACTCTACTCCAACAATCTACTGACACACTGAAGAGACACACTGAAAACTGAATGGTAACAGTTTTTATCAAAAGTTTAGTGACCAAAGTATGAGAGTTATAGCCCCGGTTTCCCTTGGGGTAAGTGGTGGCTGAGTGAGATCATCTGTCAACCTGTCTGAAGGGTAGATGCCTCTCGCCATTAAACATCCAGATATATTTTCCCCCTCAACCCTCACGATAATTCCATCTTAATCCTCTTGAATTTAGAGAAGACAAATGGTCTCCTCAAAGTCAAACAACCAGTCAGTCACAGAGTGGGGGCTCAGACCAGGCTTTTGGACATTAAATCTAGGACACATGCCATCGTGCCCGCTAGCAAAGCAAGGACAGGCCTGTCTACCATCTCTCTCAACATTACACCGGATTTGGTGTCATGCCTGAGGCATAAAACCATTTCAGAATACTCTTTCTAAATATTTTCAGGTGAGCTTGGACCAAATTCTTACACATTTGCAAATTATTGTATACATCTCTTTAGCTGGAGGGTCGGCTTGGGGGTAGAGGGTCATATTAAATTTGGGGCAGGTTTGGATGCCTGGGTGGCTCAGTCATTAAGCGTCTGCCTTCGGCTCAGGTCATGTCCCCGCATCGGGCTCCCTGCTCTACAGGAAGCCTGCTTCTCCCTCTCCCACACCCACTGCTTGTGTTCCCTCTCTCACTGTGTCTCTCTCTAGCAAATAAATAAATAAAATCTTTAAAAAAAAATGGGGGCAGGTTTAGGAGTGAGTTGCTCCAGTACCAGCCCTGTCTGGCAAAATTGCTAAGCAGACAAAATGGAAAAAGGAATATATACCGGTATTGTTGATTTTTTTTCCATTGTGAAGTAGGCTGAATTTGCAAGATACACACCCTGGAGGTAAATATTCTTTCCCAAATATAGGAAGTAGCTCAGACCCAAGTGGTAGATACATTCCAGGTGCATCTTATTATTGGCAGAGAAACTTCCCTCCTCCATAACCAATTAAGATGTTTCTACCAAAATAGAGAGCTCTTTAGTCAAATCAGATGCTCGTTATTGAGTAAACTTATAATTACTTTCACTTACAATCTGAGTACAATTTTCTTAGTGGTAAAAGTGCAGCTTTAGCAGCTTTCTGAATTTAAATGCTTTCCATTCTTACCACAAGATTAGATGCTGATCAATATGGTCAGTAACTCTACATTAAAGGGCAAGCTTTACTTTTTTTTTTCTTGTAAATGAGCTCTCCCACACCAATTAATGATTGATAGCCTCAAAAAGAATAAAGTCTCATGCATACTATATTGAAAGTAAAATCATCTCCCCCATTAATTTAATAGCATTTACTTCTGTGCAGTGGAAAACAAAACCAAACAATCTAGCTCCATTTTGCCAGGCAAATTGTCAATGGAGTGAAGCCCACAGGCTTGTAAACAGAAGACACTGCTAAATCTGAATGCCCTATGCTCTTAAAGTCATTCCTGCATCATCTAGTGGAACACATTCTTCCAGTTCCATGGGAAATAAAACTTTTGTTTCAAAATAAAACTGAAATCGAGTGTTTCAAAAATCCTCTCCCTACTAAAGCATTGCAGAAGAGCGGTGCCTATTTAGGAATAAACTTCGCGACAATTTGTCTGAGGCTGACGCACTTCCTACCTCATCCATATCCATATCCATATCCGTATTCCAAGAACCTTAGCAGAGTTTAAAACAAGGTTTTCAAACATTACAATGATGTTAAATGTGTTATTTCCGCATGAAGCTCAATACAACTAATCTTTAGACATTCACGTGAGCATGGTGAAAAATCATGTTTATTAATTTTATTGGATGTTAGAAAAACACAAAGTGAATCACCGGGTTCACAAGGAATAAAGATTTAGCAGCTCAGTGCTACAAATACCCTCACATTGCTTTCTATCTCCTTCCCCTACGTTTGTAACCATGCGTAGGCTTAACTAAGGTTAGTAGTGTGTAATGCACTGCCTATAAGCCACAAGTAAAATTGACATTTTAAGGTCATGAAACATAGATCAGTTTTAGTACCAGGATCAGTTAAAATTTCTAGGTGTAAAATACAGATTTTTGAAAAAGTTTGTATTGTGAACTTTTTAAACTTTTTATTGTGAGATAATATACATCCAGGAAAATCCATAAAGTGTAAATGCATAGTTTAACAAATCACTGTGAACACCCATGTAGCCATTACCACAGCAAAAAGTTAAGGCATTGCGAAGACCCCAGGGGTCCCCCAACTCCTAACCTTGCTTCTGGTTCTAACTCTTTCCAGTCATAGAGCCATGATCCTGACTTATACAGTAATCCCTTCCTATTTTGTTTATATTCTTATGACCCACGTGCATGTCCCGAAATATTCCAGTATTGCGTATTTTTGAACTTTATGGAAATGGAACTATACAGCATGTAATTTTTTTCTCCTCACCTCTTTTACTCAATAATAGATTTTTTAAATTAGTTGCAAGTGATGTAATCTTTGCATTCTTGTGTAGTATTCCATTGTCTGAGTATTTCACAAGGTATTTGCCCATTTGACTGATGATGCTTATTTGGGTTTTTTCCAGTCTTTAGCTCTTTGTGGACAGTACTGCAGTGAACATTCTCATACATGTATCTGGTTGCACAGATACCTGATTTCCACTGCCTACATGTATTATCAGAAATGGAATTGCTGGTTCACATGTGTGTCTTTTAACTCTACAGAGACAAGGAGCTGTTCTGCCCCCAGCAGAGCAGGAATTCCTGTCGCTCTAAGTACTCAACAGCACTGGGTTTGGTCACTTGTTTTATATTTTCAGGGCTGTGGGTATATACTATCTCTCTGTGATTTCAATTTCCATTTTCTCAATTTCTATTAACATTGAACACCTTTTCACATGTTCTTTGGACATATGTCGGCTCCTCTGTGAGGTGCCTTCTTGTATCTTTTGCCTTCTTGTATCTTTTGCTCATTCTTCTAGGTTGCTTGTCTTCTAATAATCATTATAATAACAACAAATTGTGGGAGCTCATTAGCTACAAGTCATCTGCAGATCAGTGAGTCACAGATATAATCGCCCCATCAGTGGCTGGCTTAATGTCACTCTCTTTTTAATGCCTCCAGTAAATAAATTTGCTTACCTTTACCTTAGTCCAATATTTCAGTCTTTTATAAACTTTTTGTGCTTTTTAAAAAATATCTTACTCTATCTGAGGGAATGAAATTGTCCTGTACTAACATTTCAAATTTTATATCATTTTATATCTTATTTTATTTTATTTATTTCATTTTATTTATTTTCTTCTTCCCTTTACATTTAGGTTAACAAACCCATCTAGAGTAAAATTGTATTTGAGATAGAAGTGGAAGCTCATGTTGCGTTGTGCACAGATCCCCTATTGACTGAGTTCCATGTATCGACATGACCATCACTTCCAATTGATCATCAAAGTGGCCCTCATCATAAGTCCTGATCAGATGTCCAAGCGTCTACCCCTGAATTCTCCCTTCTTGCTCATTGGTCTATCTCTAGGGCAATTACCACACTGTACTTATTACTACACCTTTATAAAAAGCTTTGATAGCAGACATATCAAGACTCCCAGTTTCTTCTTCTTTAAAGAGTGTGAAAACTATTTTGGTTATATGAATTTTCATAATTGCTGTTCAGAATAATTGCATTAAGCTACCTCATATTTTTTTTAATCTTTTTGGGGTTTTGTTTAGGATTGCATTGAATACATGCATTTCAATATGGGAAGAATTAACATCTTACACTATTAAGTTTTCCAGTGTAAGAACACGATCTATCTCTCCATTAGTCCTTTAATATCATTCATAAAGGTTTGTATTTTTTCACCAAGAAATCGTGTACTTTTTTGTTGTTATTGTTCAATTATCTCTCATCTTATGTATTAGTGGATCTTCTTCTACATAGTACATTTCCCTCAAATTTATTTGTTACTGTTATAGAGAAATACAGTTTTTTTTTTAATTGATTTTATTTCCATCAATTCTGGTAAACTCTCATGAATTCTTTCAGCTTTTCTGTAGATCCTTTCGGAAACTTTCCTTCAGAGCATCTACACATAATTGCAGTTTTGTTTCTTCCTTCAGAATTATTTCTTCTTTTCTAATTCTTGTACCTTTAATTTTTATTCCTTACTTAAAATACTAGATAGTATTAATTTATCATGCTTAATACACTGGCTAAGAACTGCATAATATACCAAAAAGAAATGGTGACAGTGGACATATCCCTCTTCTGCTGGAACCAAAGGGAAACCATCAGGCACTTGGAGTTAAGTAAATTATGTGCTATTGTTTTGGTAAACAACTTTTGTCAGTATAGGGCGTTCCTTTCTATTCTTAAATTGCTGAGTGATTTTATTATGAATGGAGTTTTAATTTCACTGAATGTTGATAGGAATCTCCTGAAATAACTATATTATGGTTCCCTTTTAAATAACTATTTTTGAGTTGAAATACATTGATGGGTTTTCTAATAATAAACTGATCTTGCATTTTGATATAAACTCAGTGAGGTCATAATTTATATATTTTATAGTTAGCCAGATAATATTTTAAGATTTTTTTTTTCTCTCTAGTCACTACAAAGATGACCTGTGATTTTCTCTCCTTTAACGTCTTTAACAGATTAATTAGTTCATAAAATGAATTCTGGAAGAAATCCTGTACAATTAGAATTATATCTTTATTGAATATTTGGGAAAAACTTGGAGGTGAAGCCATCTGGATCTAAGGTTTTCTTAGTGGAAAGGGTTTTTGTCTGTTTTAGAAATTTAATGTTTTATAGTAAGGACTACTCACATCTATGCTGTGGAGAGGGCAGTTTGGGTGAGTTATATTTTTCTAAGATACTTTCTCCATTCCATAAATTGTCTTTTCTACTGGCTTAAAGTTGTCCATAATATCATTTTAGTATCTTTTTGATATCTGCAGTCCCCAGAGACTGATCCTTTTCATCCATGAAATTAGTCCTTTGGGTCTCTCTCTTCTTTTCTTGACTAGTCTCAACAGAGGATACCATTTGAGTTATTTGGAAGAACCACCATTTAGATTTGTTTATCTTCTCTATATTGGTTTTCTACTTTAATAACTTCTGTTCTGGCTTTATTTTTTTTTTTCTTCTCCTCTACTTTCTTACTTCCTTGGGTTTACTTTGTCAATCTCTTTTTCTCTTAAGTTTTTGAGATAGATGCTTGGTTCATTAATTTGTATACCTTTACATATGTAAATATTTAAGAATATCGTTTAAGTACTACTTAAGTGATATCCCACAAGTTCAGATATACAGTATTTTTGTTGTAGTTCAATTCAAAAAATTTTATTTCCATTATAATTTCTGCTTTGATTGATGGGCTGCCTAGAAGTATATTTCTTAATTTCCAATCATCAGTGTATTTTCTTGTGTCTTATTTGTTTGTTTGTTTTTTATTTCCAACTTAATGGCACAATTGTCAGAAAACACTCTGTGTAACTTGAACCTTTTGAAATGTGTTGAGAGTTGCTTTCTGGACTAGGATATGTTCAATTTTGGAAAAATATGCCAAGTATGCTTGCAAAAAATTCATTCTACAGTGGAGTTGATTTCTTTTTCTTTCTCTCTCTGTTTCTCTTTCTTTCCTCCCTCCCTTCCCTCCCTCCGTCCTTCTTACTACCCTCTCTCTCTCTCTTTCTTTCTCTGTCTCTCTCTCTCTCCCTTTCTCTTTCCATTAGGTTAGGCTTGTTAATCTTTTTGTTTAAATCTTCATATCAATAATTTTTTTATCTGCTTCTTCTTTTTTTTATTGAGGATGACATTGCAAAAGTTCCCGTAGTGATTGTGGGTTATGTTACATTTTCCTCCTATAATTGTATAAGTTTCTTCTTTTCGTGTTTTGAGGCCATAAAATTACATGAAATCCATAAATTGTTGTATTCTCCCAGTAAGCTGAAACTTTTATCCTTTGAACTCTTCATTACTACCTCTTTATCTCTAGTACTGCCCTACCATAAAGTCAATTTCATCGATGATAATATGGTTACCTAGGTTTCTTTTGATTGATATTTCCTTGCTATACCTTTTTATCTTTCCTTTTATTTTAACCTTTTTGGGATATGTCTTATGTTTTAGATGTGTTTCTCATAAGTTACATACATTTGGAATTTTGTAGTCATGTCCATTTGCTTTTAACTGGAGCTTCTACTTCTTGGTTCCTGCTTTTAACTGGAACATTTGGCTTGTAACTATATTTATAGACTTATTAAGTATGGTTTATTTCATGGAAGAACTCAAGCGATGAGAAATTCTGAGTTCCACATTAAAAAAATAATAATTCTGTATCGGATTTTCACAATATTCATTCACCATTGAGTTTCTACTTCAAAAACCTGGAAAAATAAATTGAGATGGGTGCAGCAATAGAGTCCGTAGTGGAAACCACTGTTAATATTAGCTCAGGTTAAGCATCATGGCTTATAGAAACCACTGCCATACTACTATAGATACTATGAGCATTTCACCTCCTCAGCCTTTTACATATACGAGATAATAAAGGAATAAAGTTGAATATATGCCTCATGGAATTTGGAAACTAAATTATGTTGGGAGCAATAAATATTTTAATCAAAACATCAACAGGTATGGAAGGGGCAAGATTAGCACTTTCTAGTGATGTACAGCAGTAAAACACAAAAATAAATAAAACATGTACTTACAACTATCCTTAGTAAACATTTCATTGCTGTATAGCTAAAGGGGAAAATTTTGAGAATGGAAAATAATGTAACACAGATTCCATTTTTCCATGCACGTTCACAAATACACAACTGACTGTTGGCCTAAAAGCTTCCAAGTTGTTGTATGACTGGACATTTAGAGTCCTTAGCATGAGTACATTAATTGCCACTCCTGCTGCAAAAAATAAAAATAAAAATGGGGTCTTTATGTTTTTTAAAGTAAATGATAGAAGCTGGTAGAGATTGAGGAGTTTCACCCAATGTGTGATCAGTTTTAACACTGAAAATATTTTAGGATACAATGATGATCTAAAATATGCAGTACTCCCTAGAATTTTTACAAACACTGTTCAAGCCTAGGGGGAGAAAAGTGAGTGTGGCATACTCTGAGAATAGAAGCACATTAGAGGAAGGCAGATGGTTTGCTCCCTTTTTCCTCATGTTGGTTATGACATTCCTTTTCTTCAGAGAGGCAGTTGCCCTATGTTCACGTAATTACATTCCTGCTGGCATTACCATGGGAAGTCTTATAAACAGTTTCATTATTTCACAGGAGATGCTAAATGGACATGATATTGGATACTCCCCAGTTGATAATACCACTGATAATCCAATACACAATCTTCTTTCATGACCCTTTACAGACCAGTATTTTAGGATCTATACAAATGAATTCTTCATACATAAAGCCTAACCAAACCACAGAAGAAAAAAAAAATTTTTTTTGGAAAATCCAAGTTATATCTCTTTGGAAATGTGAACAAAGCCTAACTCTTCAACACTCAATATTCCATTTTTTTAGTGTATTCTGAATATATGTATTTAGTTGTATTTCCTAATTATTAAAAAGATTAGTATAGCACATTTGTCTAAGCAGCAGATATTCAGTTCAATCTTTTAAGGCTGAAAACGTACATAGATATCCTTCCAGACAGGAAATAATCACATGCCAAGTTTGTACTAAAAAAAATTCTAATAATATTATTGCAACATTTTATTTATGTTTTTAGGCAAATTATCACAGTTCAATTTAGGAGAGAGTGGTAAAATCTGGTGAACCTAAGCTATGTCAAAAAGATGTTAGATTGATTTAATGCTGCCATCAGTTGAATTTTGCAGGTGTTATCAATATACAATTTGATTTTGGTCAGTCTCTGTAAGAAAAGAACTTTTTTTCTTCTTTTCCCCAAGACTTTTTTCCCATGAGATCATGACCTGAGTCAAAACCAAGAGTTGGCCTCTTAACCAACTGAGCCACCCAGGTGCCCCAAGAGGAGAATTTCTTTTTTTTTTTTTAAGATTTTATTTATTTATTTGACAGAGAGAGAGACAGCGAGAGAGGGAACACAAGCAGGGGGAGTGGGAGAGGGAGAAGCAGGCTTCCCGCTGAGCAGGGAGCCCGATGCAGGGCTCGATCCCAGGACCCTGGGATCATGACCTGAGCCAAAGGCAGACACTTAATGACTGAGCCACCCAGGTGCCCCGCCAAGAGGAGAACCTCTAAAGGCACGTTCTCACTGAGAAAAATTCTTAAGATGCCACTTTCAAATACAAAAATTATACTTCTTGGCAAGCTTTTGTGTGCGTGTGTGTGTGTGTGTGTGTGTGTGTGTGTGTGTTTGCTTACACATACTCATATATGTTTAAATTCTCTCAACCCCCCAAGAGGTTGGAAATACTCACAATAGTACAAATACCAGATTCACATCTAAAGATATACTTTGAACTTAAAGAAAACAAATAAAAGCTCCCAAAAGAATCCAGGCCAGATTTGTTTGACTTTATGTCCTACAAATACTAAAAATAAAATAATATTCCCTTCTTCCTATTCTTGTGTAATGTAATCTGGCCTAGTTCTTTCAAATTCTTATTCTAGAAGCATTAATCAGTTTCCTATACTATAAGTCAAGCATCATGAAAAGTACCAAAGTGTTTTATAGACCATACATCTCTCATTTTGCCAAGAATACTGCCATCAGTTGGATGAGATGATTTCTGTGGCTGTCAATAGGAAATCCAATGCAACTGGGCTTAGAGTGCTGGGGTGAGACCTGACCCCAAGCTCAAACAGTGTTCACAGAGCAAGGCTGCCTTCGGGTCTCAGCTCTGCTCCCTCCAATTCTAACCTGCTTGTACCTCTCTCCTGGTAAGGCAGCTGTAGCCGTCTGGGTATGTCCAAACTTCGTGTGCTCTGGAGAAAGCAAGACTTCACATTCCATGAAATACAAATAACATTCTGGAATTCAGTCTCACTGGCCCAGATTGGCTTGATTTGGGTCAATTGTTTCTGTCTGAACTCTGCTTCGTTGGGAAACTGAAGTGAGTCACTTAGGACAGTGGAGACCAAATCCTCTGTCTTTGTAACTTTACATTTCCATTGATTGGACATGGAGAGGGGACATTTCCTCCAGGCTTTGGGACATGGTTATTTGAAGGGGAATGGATTGATGCTGGGAAGCAAAAGTAACAGCCACCGATTACAGCCTCCCACCTTTTGCAACTGCTTCTTCCCATGAGCGCACATCTACAAAAATGTCCATTCTCTCAGTTCTAGTCAAGATTAAGGGTCTCTGGCCGACATGCAGTTCTCTGGTCAGTTTTTCTCTGCTCCCTTGTGGTGTGGTGGTCTATAGCTAAATGACAAATTAAACAGTTAAACACCCAGTACATACAAAGACAGAGAACCAGACTCATTACGGTAGGAGAGATGGGGACCACCTCTCTTTGGAGAATGGAAAACAATGGCTCAGTGGTCAGCGTCCCGCAGCACATTTCACGTCCTGCCAGGAGGAGTGATGAGGATTCCACGGCTGGTTGTACAGGTTCTTCATCATTAGTCTGGCTGCTCTGATTTTGTTCTCTGGGAAAACTGCCTTTGTCTGTCACCCTCCAGGGCGACATTGGAGATGGCTTTGGTTGGGTATCCTCTCTGGGACTGTTCATCTTTGACATCATACTTTAGTTTTACATAGGATCAGAGGTCTATGGATTGTCTTAGAGTTGAACAATCTTAGACCGTTTTTAGCTACCCTAGGAATTATTCCAGTTATACAATTCTTTAAAACACTTACAGATATTCACTAAACTCCATGGTTCATGCCAAGGCAGGGGTCATATGGAGATAGCAGATAAGTTGATGTTAAATATGCGAAGATTGGATCCCAGGAGAAGTTTAACCTCACAGACCACTTACAGCTACGTTATGTTGCATCCTTTCTCTCTCAGAAAATAATTGTTTCCATTTTAAATAGCCATTCTCTGAGATGCAGCATCTCCTCAAAGCAGATGATTCCAAGATCAAGGTCAGGATGGAAGCTCTCAGCCGGAGGACCACAGTTGAGGGCAGAACATCTGGTCATAGCCAGTGTCTGAAAACCATATTCAACGTCTGCCCACAGACACATGTATTGTGAACGTACTACGTCCCAGAGATTCAGATTTCTCCTCACTATTTAACTGATAGTGGCCGGTTCGAGGCTCCCTGCACCACTTTCCGTGAGTGCCTGGGAATGCCTTTGCTTTGAGTATTTTTCCCTTCCACTCCAGGATTTCTTTTAGGATTCTAGCTCCGCCACTTACTAACTGTGTGGCATGAAGCAAGTTATTTATCTTCTCTTACTCTTTGTTTTCAAACCTATAAAATAATATAATAATGTTCACTTTACAGGGTCCTCGTAGTAACAAATCGGGTATAGAAAGTATCAGTACAGAGCTTAGCCTAGAGTAGGTGTTCAGTATTATTGTCCATGATAGCATTAATCAAAGGAGTGGGGGTAATAGGAATAGAAAATCCAAAGAATTAGAAACGTTTATGGGAAATTTTCTTCAGGAGATGATCTGAATAAAAAACAATCCATATGCAATTCAAAGCTTAAAAATGACTGGGGGAGAGGGGCTACAGAAGCTCAGAATAATGTCAATGATGTCATGCAATAAAACAAAACCAAAAACAGAACATTGCTATATGGTATCAAACCATGTATAAAAATGTCAAGAGATTAGTAACCTGGCTGTATAAAGAATTTAGAAGTAAATACAAATGGAAATCCAAAACAACACTGGGCAGAGAATGACAAACCTATGGTTTCTTCCTCTCCCAACCAGATGCTGGCACCACCTTGCCCCCTCCCCTACTAAGTCCTGAGGTCCCCTTGTTCAGAGGTGGCTATGACATCACCGTCCCATGAGGGATTGCTCATCATTTGTTTACTTACTGTGTTACAGCCTGTCACACCACAACATGATGTCACAACAGGTCAAACAGACACACTCTGGCCCCTTTCTTTCAAAAAGCACAATGGTTGTGAAAAAAATACATCTTTCTTCTGTTTGCTGCTTAAAAAGCTGCTCTGAAGCCTGCTGTGCCTGCATATTGTAAAAGCTGTCTTGGGGTCCCCACATAGCATCTTCCCAAGCAAAAGTGCTTCAAGGACCCTGGCTTTTTGCTCACAGGCACTGTGTTCTTACTTGTCAGGCTGCCAGTGTATTTTCTTAATACTGGTTGCAACCATAATTTCCCAAGTTACCACTCCAAGCAGGTGGATTTTTTTCTTTTTTTATGAAATGATGAAAAGTTTGAGCTAAGCAGTTGAATTGAGGCCGAAAGCCCCTGACGAGGGGTCCTGGTCTTGGCGCCAGGTAGAGCCCGAGGGTGGCCTGTTTCACAGAGACGCATCTCAGCTCTTTGTTGCCTTTCCTGAAAGTCAGAGATAGTCAGGCACGTTGGGTCAGCAACAGACAGCAGCCTGAGTAATGAAATACCTCCGTCCCTCTCACCTTCTCTCTCCCGCTTGTCTTTCTCATCCTTCCCCATTCTCCTTTTTTTTTTTAAGATGTATTAACTTATGAGAGAGAGAGAATGGAGAAGGGGCAGAGGGAGAAGGAGACAATCTCAAGCAGACTGCTCGCTGATCAAGGAGCTCCATCTCACGACCCTGAGGTCATGACCTGAGCTGAAATCAAGAGTCAGGTGCTTAACTGACCGAGCCCCCCAGGCGCCCCCTCCTCCTCTCTCATTTTCTTACAGTACCTTCAATAACTTCCTTCCCACCATCCGCCCCCCCACCCCCACCGCAGCCTCCAGATTTGCAGGTAATAGATGTGAAGTCTTACACATTCTGATTACAATGTCACAATGCGGCATGTTACTGCCCTGTGGCATGAAGCTCCACATCCACCATGACAAGTGGTATCCGCATGGGCTGCCCATGGGCTGCTGTTTCTGCTGCGCTTCCTTCTGTGGGTCAGGGTCTGTGAGTGAGGTGGACAGCTGAAGAGGCTCACAGTGCAAGTGCCGGGTCGTTTTATCAACCTCAGTGGAAATGGGCTGTTTAGAGTACTTTCTTGTGGACACACAGACACGCATGGGTTCCATCTTCCTTTGGATTTTTGTAACCCAAGATTCTGGAGTATGCGTGAGCAATAGGGATGAGGACACATAATTTTAAACAGTGTTTTTAAGTTTGACAGTCTGAAAGATAGAGTTCCCCTTTTTAAAGGAGAAATTTGTTTGAGATGTATAGGGGTTTAAATTCTGGTCGATGGTTTTCTCCATTGCTTGCCATGACCATCAGGGTAAGAAGGAATAACAGCACAAAAGTGTGTGCTTACAGTGGAAAGGATTGCATGAGATGAATCCAAATGACCTGCAGCTGGATTGGCTGTGGGAAGATGGAACAAGCTGGAATCAGAAAAATTGCACAGCATTCTTGGCAAATTACTTGGATTCTCTTAATCTATGATCTGTAAAATGGAGACAATGGGTGGAATCTTGCAGGATTGTAAAAACCAGCAATCAGGTTATCTAGATTTCCTCAGAACAGGTCCCGTATCTACAACGTTTTGGTAGAACCAGTGACTGTAGGTGGCGCACGGACGAACTTTTTAGAAATTTCCAGCATCTGTTCGACTGTGCCTGCATTTCTTCCACTTGCACTTAGGACAAATGATACTGATTTCCTCATTAAAGATTTCCTTTTTAGTGCTCGCTTCGGCAGCACGTATACTAGAACCGTAACGATACAGAGGAAATTGGCCCCTGCACAAGGATGACACTCAAATACATGAAGCATTTCATATGAAGAAGAAGAAGAAGAAGAAAGAAGAAGAAGAAGAAGAAGAAGAAGAAGAAGAAGAAGAAGAAGAAGAAAAGAAAAGAAAAGAAAAGAAAAGAAAAGAAAAGAAAAAAAAGAAAAGAAAGAAAAGAAAAGAAAAGAAAGGAAAAAAGAAAAGAAAAGAGAAAGACTTCCCTTCTAATTCCTACATTTAAATGAAAAGGTGAATCTATCATACCCTGATACAGGGGTATGAAGAGAAAGTTCACCTCCTTATTGAGGTCTTGTGGGAAATGCTGAAGTTTGGAAAACACTGATACTTGTGTTACTATGATCCTGATGTGTGGCATATGGTGACCGGCTTTATTATCATTACGATAATTACAGTTGAAATACTGGGGAGCTGTCTTTAATGGTGAGGTACTTAAGGACCGATCCCATTGGCAAGGGCCAGAGGGGCAGGGGTTGGGGCACCTCCGCGGGGCTCCTGCCCGGGCCCCACCGGCAGCCTGGGATCAGAGGCCACACTGGCATCTCCTCAGAGCCACACAGCAGATAGGAGGCTTCTGTGCTCAAATCCTGGCTCAGACACAGTGTCCTTGAGGTCAGAGATGGTACAGAATTTAGAAATGAATTGACCACACTCATAAAGCAGAATATCTTTCACAACAGGAGGCAGGCAGGACTTCAGGAAGGAGTGTACCGCAATGGATGAGACTTTGAACTTTTGACAGACTGGGGTTAAAAGTCCTGGTTGTTGTTGTTTTCATTTTTCCTCTGTGGGGCAAGGCTTTTCATCTGCGAGACCCCACCAGGTGGAAGGTACCCATCATATGGGGCACTAGAAGAATTATATGAAAAGATACATGTAAGGTGCTTAACAAGGTATCCGTCAGAGTTAATAAGTAACAGGTTCTTTAGCATATTAATGAACAGTGTTCATGGACAATTCGCACGTGGGTCCCAACTGTAGATTTCAGCTCCTCAGGTCATGGGTGACTTTGTAAGCCATATGAAGGAAGTTGCTTTTATCTTGGGACTTTGGGGTAGCACCAAAGAGTTTTAAACAGGAGACGATTATGTTCACTTTGGTTTTGAGAAGTCAGGCCTGGCTGAGGAAGGGAGATTCTATTGGAATGAAGCAAGCCTGAAGTAGAAGGCCAGGTGGGGCTGGTTTTCATATTTCAGATGACAAGTGATGGCTAATTAGAAAAGTTTTTATGGAGCAGAACAGAAGAGGATACATTTGAAGGACCTTTCTAAGCAGTATTACAGAGGTCTGTTGATTTACTGGGAGAGGGGGTGGGTAGGGATGGCAGACTGAGCAGGTGACCAGATCCCCGTGTTGAAGCATCGAGAGAGCACTTTATATGGTCTCAGAGATTCCTCTCAACCATCCTGTAAGGTTGGTCCCCACGTTTTAGTGGATGGTTTGGATTCTGTATGGTTTCGGGGAGCCGTTTTGCAGACCCAATTATGTAGTCTAGGTATAGAAACTCTTCACACATATTTAATTCCATTCAGTTCCACACTAATACAAACCAGAGAGAGAAATACTGAGACGAGGGAGCATGTTTCTTTTTCATAGAGTCAATGATCTGATAAAGACAACATGACATGTGCGACTCTGAGAAGCTTAACTAGTCTCAGACCTGCCATAAATTTCTCAGAGCATTCTTCAGCTCTTTGTAAAAGTAAATTCAGATCTACATGTGACAATATGCTTCTAAAAACTGGTGTGAAATCACAGTTATAATAAGAAAATCTAAGTAAATTCCTCAGAATGTGAATCTAGACTCTGGAGATTTCTATTTTCTCTCTGTCCACAAACATACGTGCAAAATATACATGAACTTTTTACCTATCCGTTTTCAAAAATAACACACCATGCCATGTACATTAAGAAATTGCAATGTAGATATCTCTGTGAGCTCTAAGTCCTAAAACAATTACTTTTTCATTGCGTTGAGGTGACCTAATGGATTAAATATCACTTATAGCACAAGTGAAAGCCACCAACAAACCAACAACTAAACAAATCATCGCATGAATGCCAAGTAAGCTGAAGTATCAGAACCTTTTCTCTTTTCTTTCTTTCTTTTTTTTTCCAAGTGGAAAAGAGAACCTTTATCATAAGCAGAAACGACTTCAGGAGTCTTTATGTATTCTATATTGTAGAATATATTCATATTTATTCACCCATGGGTCATTATTCTTCTTCTTCATAATCCCCATTATAAGCAATAGGGACAGATGCGTATTTGCAGATTTTTTTATTGATCTCATTTCTTGTATATTGTACATTTGTGCCTGAATGGGTCTTATTGGCACTTCAAACCCATTTAGATAGGACTGAAGTCAACTCCACGGTCCACTGTAGTGGGTGGCACTCCACTGTACTTGCTACAGCACTTTTTAATTCAAAGAAGAGGGGATCCTGTATTCTGATCATAACTGAATAACAGAATGAGACTCAGAGACTTAGTATTAGAATGAAGTTAAACCATCACATTCACTGTGCTCCAACAATACAGTATGTTACTGGCCTTTTACAGGTGTTAGATAGTAGCACCTGCTTACCGTTAGCAGCAGAGAGATTGCCCTCCAGATTCACACTTCACACCGATGCTCATTTACCTGAAGGGTGGATATCCGAGTTTACATGTGTAGTCATTCAAGCTCTTCATATGAATGTGGAAGTGGACAAACACGAGTGAGGGGCCTCGTAGAGCAGACATCAGGCTTTTCCAAATGGGTCTTAACTCTGTTCTTGTTACACTGACTTCATCACGAATTGCATCCTGCCACTGGATCTGAGACTGCAAAATACAAATGCAAGCCTAACAGGTCTGTTTAGAAATATCTCCATACCTGACATGGTCTGTATAATTCTGGCTCAGTAATGTTGAAAGTCCCTCAGCACTCCGCTGCTCTTGCCAGGGGACATCCTTTCAATCACAACTCCCAATAAAACCCTCTGCTGAGTTTCTTGGCTGATTTCCTTGCCTTTTGTCTTTTCTGACTTCAGACTCAGAAAGATGGACTTTGTCAGCTTGCGAGACTTTGGTCTGGCTTTTTCACATTTGCATTTAGCGTTGGCCTACCAGCTGTCCCGTGTCGGAGGCAGTGAGAGCTTACACGACTCCCAGGATTCTGAGCTAGGTTACACACTTATTTCAAATGCTCCTTCGTCATTGCTGCCCTTCCTTTCTACCTTTTTTGCTTGACTCAGAATAAGATCATCATGACTTACTCATGATTCGACACTCTTAAACAGCTAGAAGAACAAGGAGATAATGTTTGCAAATCATTCAAACTCTTGTGAAGGAAATCACTGTCTGAATTGTACTTAATACCATCTCTAGGAGTACTTCCTGGCATGAAAAGTAATTTTTCTGAAAATGATCTTTATAGATTTTATAACAACCCTTTAATGAAAGGGTTTTTTCCTTCCTCTGTCCCATTAGTACCCATAAGTATTAACATATTCAAGTGTATTTTATATTAATATTTTCCTTCACTTTGGCCTCATAGTTGTTAGTTTATTCCAAAATTGAAAAATCACAGAGATCTTGCCATGATTAATGGCTCAAAATCAAGATGACAATTAAGTAGCAATGAAATTCGTGTGTAAGTGGTATATAGTTAGATATAGAGGTGGCAAGAGAGAGATGGGGGTAGAGAGAATACAGGTGTGCCTACGGAGGTATGTTCTGTCTGGATAACGGGATACAGATTGAGCATAGTGAGTTAATGGTGAGACACAGAGCTTACTGAAGCATTCACATAGAATTAATACTTGGAAAGCAATTGGTCTTGAATTCTTAAAATTATTACAAGATAATGAAAATAAATGGGCAAGCTAAATTATAATGTGTAGTAGAGCACCCTTGAGAGATAAAACTATAAAGAAAAGGAAGAGAGTGACTTCCATGAACGGGAGAGGGGTATGTCAGTCGCACTCAGGGGGCCATGTTTCTATTCCCTAAACTGGGTGGTCACGACAAGGGTGTGGCCTCGCTCAATTCATTACCTTACATACGTTATATTTCATGTGCATTTCTGTGTCTGCGCTATCCTGAACATAAACTAAAGTTTTTCAAAATACCCTTTGTTACAAGAAAACTCCCACAATATATAGGGGGGCGAGGAACCCCGTGAGAATGTCCTGAGTACACAGTAGGCATGATTTTACTGCCGTGGACTGGTTTCTTGTTTGCTCCATGGCAGCAGCAGAGAAGTGTGGGCTCTCAGGACCACTCAAGCAGAGACAGGGAGCTTGCCTGTCTGGCATGAAGAAGCCAATGACATCTTTGGCAAAAGGGGAAGCTAATATGGTGACAATTGCAGCCTGACCAGGACCAAGAGGGTATTGGGAATGACCTCGGGGCCATAAAGACCATTGTAATTAAGTAACCAGGCAATGAAAAACACAAGGACATGTGGCTCTGGGAAAGACGGCTAATTGGAAGTCTTTACCGGGCAGCCGTTGTGCACCAATTACATTGCTAGACGGTGTAAAGTCGGCAGAAGAATCACAGAAGCTCCTGAAGGGAGTTGTAGTTTGTTGGAAGGAAAACATTCACCTAGAAGAGTAATTTATGAAATCACAGGCTCCTAGTAGCAAATGCAAAATATATGTCAAAATAAAGAAAACATAAGAATTGAAAGGACATAAAAGAGGAAAGATTGGCATGGGATGCAATTAGTGTGTGTGTGGTGTGTGTGTGTGTGTGTGTGTGTGTGGTGTGTTCTGAGGGAGGGAGGGAGGAGATACGCACAAATTCGCAAGAAGGATGGGAATGAGTTCCGGGTCAGCTGGGGGGCAGTCTGCGGCTCAGCGAGAGCCACGGGATTGGGATTGTCGAGCCCACGAGTACGCAGGACTGAGGGAGGAGTCCGCAACTGCCGCTGGAGGCTAAGCCCAAGGGAAAGTCCCCTGTCATTGCCGAGGCCTGACCACACCTATCAAGGCAAGCTGCAGTAATGGTGAAAAATAACTGGAACGAAGACACTTTAGAGAAACAATTCAGGTCACCTATTTACACCAAGCAGTGCTAGTGAATGGCGGTGCTTGCAGTTGATTTTATCAAGAATATCTGGGAAAATAAAAAGAGCACCTTTGAAATCACTTATTCTTTTCGCAAAGCAAAAATACCCAAAGAAACAGCATTTGGGCAGCTGCTAATAGCCAATTCTGTTAATTATTACTGGCTTAGTAACAGCCTTAATAATTCAATTTCTGCTTAATGACTAGATAAGAGTTTACCCAACCGTAGTGACTGTTTAATACTTCAAGCTCTGTTTTATCATCAAATTTGCATAGATATCTATAAAAAAAAAAAAAACAACAAGGAGACGGAGCAGATAGAACCTTTCTATGTGCCTTACTGGAATAAATTGCAATTTCTGCTTTTGTGACATGAAGAAATACACTGAAATCACTTTGAAATTAGCAAAAGCTATAATTGTGAAAATACTCCACTGTAAGAGGAATTAAATTACAACAGTGCAGCCCTTGTTGTTTATATATGCAGGTTCCCAGCTGTGTCCATTGTGAAGGGAGAAAAGGAACATGAAAGGATTTTGGGTTTCTGCCAGAGAAGTAAATGGGATCTCCATACTCCACTTATTGCCATGGCCAGCTTGACTTCTATTCATAATATATTTAGTTAATGCAAATAGAATGACTTAGTCCTGGTTGAAATGAATAATCGTATTAATGATCAGACCCAGGATGTCAAAATTGTCAACCTCTCTAGCTAGATGGCAGATGCTTAGCTTTTTCAGGACAACTTCTGTAAGATATTTGGTTGCACGTATTCCTCAATATGGGGGATACCAACTCCCACCTCTCTCCTGGTTCAGTATGTGGCTTGTTTCTCAATGATCCCTATAAAGGAAATACCCAGGGACACATTTTCCCCACTTCCTACTCCTGCTTTCCAGCTGGAATCCTGAATCCAATTATAAATCCATTAAAATGTATATCAATGACAGAAACCCATAGCATGCCTTTTCAGAGCTTTCCCTTTCTTCTAGAAAAGGGCCCTTGCAATGGGTAGTGTGGGCTGAATGCTGAGACAAACCATCATTTTAGAATCTGGTTTCTATAGGATTGATGATACTTTTTAATGGTGACCTACCTTCCCTTCCAGTTTTATTTAAAATAGAAGTTCTTAAATTTCAAACTCATATATTTTCAGCCACATGGGAGACCAGTCAAGCCACTCTCATTTTCAAAATAAGCATGATGTAATGACAAGTTTGTCAGAGCAGATCAGGGCATTAATATAATGGAGCATTTGAAGAGATAGTTATCCAGGCAGACACACCCATTTACAGAAACTTCTTCAAGGCTTTTAGGCCAAGGGAAAGATAGCTGTTTACAAAATGCTTTGCCCAAGATGCATTGTTTCTCAAATATCTCCTCTAGACACTTTATTAATGCCAATTTTCTTCTATCTTTTTCAAAATCGTATCTTCTTTTCCAGTTTCAGACTGTCTAGACAAATATTTTTCCAGTTCTTAATTAAGGAAGACAATTACTTCCTCCTTCAAATTTAAAGGCACATTTTTTTTTCATAACTAGCGCTGCTCAAAATGAGAGAACATTTGATAAGTTTCAGTTTACAGGTACATGCCTAGGCAGAGAGAGACCACATTCATTTGGGAAGCCAAGGGCAGCCCACTCACCTGGAATGACGTGCTGAGCCTAGGTGATGTAATCAGTGGTGTCAAACAGAAACATTTAGAGAACTCCGCAAGCATGTGCAGTTGGTGACATAGCAGGATTGAATTTGGCATGCCAGAAAATTATAGTTTCTTTATAAAGAATCATTTCATTCTAAACCATCAGAGATTTACTGTTGTCTGTAAGATATATTCCAAATTCCTCAGCCTGTTGTTTAAAGCTCTCTGAAGCTATATGTAGCCAACCTTTCCTACATTCTTCTCCCAAAACTCTTTATAGACCCTACTCCATTTAGATCATCCTCTGTGTGTGCTCTATGCATCTCCCCCAACACAGCAGAGCTACGCTTGCACATTCCCCTTCTGAGTACTGGCTCCTACTCAATTTTCCAGACACATTTCAGCTCCTGTCCACAAGGAAGTCTTCCCTGACCAACCTATTTGGAGAAAATGTTTCCATTTTCTAGAAGCAGGTAATATGCCATTTATAACTATCGTGTAATATCATTAATCCCTGAAACTTACACTATAGATATTAATATAGATGTCTTGTTTCACCAACTAAGGACAAATATTAAAATCATATACTGTAATTTGGTCTTTGTTACACACTCAATGCATAACCTCTGTCACATAGTAGATGCTAAGTAAATATTTTCTTTATACGAATGCTTCATCTTAAAGTGTACTTTCCTGCCCTCATTGTCTCTCTGCAATTGGAAATCTAACTCATTCCTCAATACCATCTCCTCCAGGACCCCCTCCCTTGATTCTCCAAAATGGAAAGTAAACTAAAAAATATGATCCAAGTCATTGAGAACAATCACACCTCAGAAATATTGTGTTTCCGATTAGAAATCCATAGGTCAAGAGAGTAGTGGAAGTAGAAGCAAGATTTCGAGGAAAGTGCAGTAGGAAACGAAAACGTGAAGTACAGGCTGATTCATAAAACAGAAAGACGAAAGACAAGACAGGATGTTGATGTGGATTGATGAGGTAGGGAAACGTTGCATCAGAGCATATTTACAGAAGGAGGGACAAGGCGAGCCATAGAGGCAGGCAAGAAGAGAGACCGATCAGTCCAAAATACCCTGGGACATCCAAATGAGGTTGAGTTTCCAATCTTTTGTGAAGGTTGACAATATGTAAAGATTGAATAACTGATACAGAAGGGGTGGTCACACAGCAAGAACTGTAATCAGGGTCATGTAGCATGTTGCATGAAATGCCCAGGATAGCATTCACAGTTGAAAGAGCAGAATTCAGGATTCTTTCAGGCAGAAGGTACAACACTGCAGAAGCTCATAGCAAGCTGATTTGAAGCAGGGGACTCGAGTACTACATTCTAGACCCCATTTTTCTAGGTCCACTGGAGACCTCTGATGAAGACAAGAAGGACGTGTTCTCAATCTTGCAACTCCTGGGCACACTGATGGTGGAAACCATTCCTTGAACCATGATACTCATCTTTGAAGAAATCAACGGGCTGGACAGCACTCTTACCACCATCTAGCTTCCAAGCTGAAGCCAAAGTATTTAAGTGACCAAGTCTGAAAATAAAACTTGGATAAAAGTTTTCCAGACCGTGAAGTCCTCGATTGCATTTTTGGAAAATGCTCCCCACCCCTATTTGGGTGAGTGAATGACCAACGAACAAACGTCAGTGAATAACTCTGTGGTCCATCAGCTACTTCCTAAGCTCCTTTCCCCAGACTGGAAGAGCCATACTCTCTGCTCTCGAAAGAGCAAGAACGAGCAATGCTGACGATGTAGTTTCTATGTGCAACTCGGATGAAGGGCTTTCAACTGTTGGTCGTTTCTGCTTTCCCATTCATCTCAACAATTTCTCTCTTGTACACTAAGCAACAGTGACAAGCAGGACTCTCTGGGCCCTGATAGTGGAGAGGGTGGCCTTCAATACCTCGTGAATAAAACAAAAAAAAGTATTTATAAAAATTCTACAAAATTTAAATCTTGTAACTCACTGGACACAAACATTCAGGTGCTTCCTTTTACTTTCATTTGAGATTTCAGAGGTTATTGACATCTCTGAGTGAAAACACAGAGCCCTTACCATGTGGAACCAGTTGAGACAAAACTAGGGTATTTCCATTACATGTCAGCTGTACTCCCGACACGAACACCTGCAATGACTTCATTCCAAGAAAGATTTGCTCAGCGAGGCTGGAGACTGGAGACACTGGTGGCCCTTCCCCCCCACAACCTTTCCCCCACCCTTTCCCCTGACACCCTCCCGTCTATCATAGGGGGCACTGTCCAACCTATTTTTAGAAAATTCCATTTGATGTGGAACAGCATGCATCCTGTTAGTTACTCTTCAACAACCTCTCCCCTCTGGTTTTTAAATATATACATGTGTTAGTGCAGGCAAATATTTACACTGACCTCTAAAACACTTACTCCTCCCCCTTTCTGTGGCTCAGTGAAAGCGTCTATATAAACCTTTGTGTGCCCACAAACGTAATTGATGGATTCAGTAGAGCACTCTGTTAGGTTGGTATCATAAATGTCTTATTTACATTCTTTTTTTTTGTTGGGGGGCTGATTTGTAGCAGGGGGTTGCAGTGTTTGACACAGGAATGCACCCGAGCACCGGGTCTCAGTTTTGTTTGGGGGCTTCCGGGTTTGGGGTAGGAGGGCCTGCCTTTCGCTCCTCCCATGCCTGCCCCCAAGGCGATCGGTGGTGTTTTCATGCGGCTGGCAAACTCAGAGCCTTCCGCTTGGCCAATTCAAACCTCTCCCTGACCCCCTCAGCCTCACACGACCCTCAGCTAAGCTGCAACCACTAGTCTCTCTCGTGATGGTAGCTCCGACTGGCGCAAATCCGCTGCTTTTTGTCTCCGGGTTTCTCTCTTTTGGTGGGGAGTTCTACCATTCAGAGTCATGTTTAATGGCCACAAGGGTTCTCTCTTCCTGCCTTTCCTCAGACCTGGCAATTATTAACTACATCCTGTCCTCCTAGAAGGGCACCCCTCAGCCTCTGGGGGGCGGTGGGGGGTCACTCAATTTTACAAAACCAGACTCTTCAGGAAGGGTTCTGCGTGGCAAGAAAGCAGGAGAACCGCACCTCCTCCGCTCCAGAGGTTTCCCCTTCCCTGGCATTAGTCCGACCTCTAGCAGCATCTCATCAGCGGGCTACCGGGCGTTTCCAACAGCAAACATGGCCTAGCATTGACCTGAAGGAGCTTCTGAAATTCAGTTTCCCATCTCTACATTTCTGGCTTCCCCAAGTGCGTGGACCGTAACAGAGGGGCCAGTGTGTTAGAAGCCTTGAGTCACCGGCAAAGCCGCAGGCTGCTCACAGAGCCTTCTTCCAGTGGGAAAGAAAGGAGAGGGGAGGGTTAACCTGCACCAGCAGCGAAGGTCCTAGGGCCGGCCAGGCTGTGAGCGGGATGCTCTCCAATGTCAGGGAGAGGCAGGTTCAACCCAAGCGCATAGGGCTGGGCTCAACCGCCGTTCCTGCAAGTGCGTGTGCAGGTGGCGCATCCTGCTGAGCTGATGGGAGTTCCTCATTCAGCCACAGGGACGCTGGACCGAACCAGCTCCCACCAGGGTGGTGGTCATTCAAATCACCTCCAGGAAGCAGCTCTGCTCTGTGCCACGCAACCCGCACCTTGAAAAACTAGAGATACTTAAGGGTTCCTCCTAGAAAGATAAAGGTCGCAATATTACATTATAATACTATCAGGCTCAGGCATAGACGTGTTTTTGTTTTTGTTTTTGTTTTTCCTATTCCCAAGCACATTCAAGAAGGTTATTTGGAACTTTGAAGGCTTCTGGATTAACTTTTACCAGATGACATCCTTCTTGTAGAGGTCATTTGAATAATGGTGCTGGGTGCTAACATTCTATTTTTAAAATGATCAATTAATGATCAGAGCTCACAATGAAGTCAAGATGCCATTTCATCTTCTCCAGTTACCCAACATTCTCAAGTGTCCACTCCAGTTTGGGTATGACGGAACAGGAACTCGCACCCACTCCTGGGAGAGATGTAATTTATCACTAACTTCTTTCTGAGATCGTATTGAAAATATGTGTCAAGAGCCTTTAGGGGAGGCTGGGGGGCTCAGTCGGTGAAGCATCTGCCTTTGGCTCGGGTCATGGTCCCAGGGTCCTGGGATCGAGTCCCGCATCGGGCTCCCTGCTCCGCGGGGAGCCTGCTTCTCCCTCTGCCCCTCACCCCACGTGTGCTCTTCCCCTCTTTCTCTCTCTCTCTCTCTCAAATAAACAAATAAAATTTTTATCTAAAAAAGAACATTTAAATTATTGATACAGGTTAATTCAAAGAACTGATCTTGAAGAAACAACGTGAAATGTACCAAGGAGGAAATAAGCCAAGTGCATTATTGTGCATCCACATGATGAAATCCCACGCAATCACATAAAGCAGGGCTCAAAATTGTGTGTTCGGTGTGCAAAAGGGTCAATGAAAGCATTAGAGGCTGATACAGATATCTATGGAAATTTAGTATGTGACAAATGTAGAACTTTGTATCAGGAATGAAGATTAACAACATTGCTATAATTTGTTATGTGCATGGAAATCATAAATTCTCTTACATCATACTTCTCCCAGATGGATTATGCACACACACTCACACATATATATTTGTGTATTTATTTTTTTTAAAGATTTTATTTATTTATTTGAGAGAGAGAGAGAGAGCATGAGAGGGGGGAGGGTCAGAGGAAGAAGCAGACTCCCCGCTGAGCGGGTAGTCCGATGTGGGACTCGATCCCGGGACTCCGGGATCATGACCTGAGCCGAAGGCAGTCGCTTAATCAACTGAGCCACCCAGGCGCCCTGTGTATTTATTTTTAAGTGTGTATATACACACATCAACTTCTGTATATAAATACACCATAAATATTATTTATCCAAAATTATTTTGGATAAATATATTTTTTATACATAAATTTATGTGTGCACATATATTTATATCTTTGCATTAATTACAAGAAAACATAAACTATTTTTGTAAAATCGTGAGTGGGGATGAGCGGCCTTGCAAAGCAAACAGTAATACCTATTTGTCATAAAATAACAGATCAACAATATGTCCATATAAAATTAAAAGGCATATACATATACATGTAGTTGCTTCATATGATAAAATTATGAATAGGATTAAACTGAGAGACAATACACTTTAATAAAGAGACGATATTTTTAAGATAAATAAGAGACAAAAACACAGTATTCCTAATATGTAAACAGTTTCTACACATGAATAAAAAATATAAACAATCCACTAAACCAAATCTTGCAGAAGAAACATGAAAAAATAATACACATAAGAAAATATAAACAGCTTGTCAGCATACGTGAAAGGAAAAGAAACCCAGTGTCACTTGTAGCAAATAAGTAAAAAAAATAAAAAAAAACAAGTTATACTTTGTTTGTTTCCTGTCATGGTGACAAAGAGTAAAACAATTGCTGATGTACATGATTGGAAAAAGTGTCAACAAGATGCTTTCATATATTATCTGGGGAAGTCTAATTTAGCACAAATTTCCTGAGGGCAATTTGTTAACTCCTATCAAATTGAGCCAACATTTAAAATCCTCAGTACACTTTGACTACAAATCTCTACTTATAAAAAAATATACATATTCTCATAACTATTTCTTCAAGTATGCAAAGGTATTTCTTCAAGAATATTTATTATGGTGTTACTTCTAATAAGTAAATGTCAATGAACCAAAATGTCTAAAAATAAGGAGATAGTTAAATAAGTTACGATTATGTCTGTCTATATTATATACAGATAATTGAGAGATGTATTTCTTAAGGTAACGCTAGCTATGTAACAAATAAAACCTGTAATTGCAGTGGTTCTACACATGGAAGTCTCTCTCTCTCATGACCCTCCAGGGTGGCATGTGGGTAGCGACTTTTCCTGTTGATTGAGAAGGAGACCATTCTCACTTTGTGGGGCTGTCCTCCTTTTAGGGTCTCAGAGTCCAGGCATCCAATCAGTGGAAGGGAGCATGGACCCAGAGGGGAGGGGCCCTCCTCACCTCCGCTCACCTCCTTGGACTCTGTCACTACAGGGGCAACCGGGAGCTCCTGCCTCACTGCGTGTCCAGGTTGGATGAGCAGTGAGCAATTTCTGGCACAAGATGTCAATTCTTGCCATGTTCTGGCTACTCTATGGGGCAGGGGGGAAGAAGGAAGGGGCGGGTCCCCCTCCCACAGTCTCCTGTAAATATTGCGCTACTTCTGGATTCTGGGCTTCTTTACACCAGGGAATCAACTGTTTCTTTGGGTTTCAGGAGGTTTCCAGAAGCACACTGCCAGAAGTATTAGATTGCATAAGCCGAGGATTTTCCTGTGAGCTCAAGGGAGCAGGTGGAAAACCCCGAACTGAGATTTGACTTTCAACCAAGCCAGGGAGGTGGCAGCCAAATCAAATTTAACTTAAAAACAATTCAAAATATAAAGAAACTGTTGTTTCTCAATTTTGTGAAATATGTTACCAGAATTTAACATTTCAATAGGGAATAACAAGATAAGCTTATGTCAGCTTTGGATGTAAATCTAAAAGAATTAGCCAGGCGAGGCCAGGCAGCCACCAAGGTGCGCGCACTCCACTGGCGGGATAACAAAACACGGGGAAGGGAGAAGAGAGGAACAGAATTCCCCCCAAAATTGATATTTTATGTACCCTTAAAATATATATATTTTTTACATATTGGTAAAAATATTTGCTGGACTTTCTTTCCTTATTTTAGAATTTTGTTTCCTTCCAGCCATCTGAGGGTGTAGGGTGATACTGGGCACACTTCACATATTGTTTTGTGTTTGGTTTCTGTACGGCTTAGAGCGCAACAGTTTATCTTCAAAAGACATATTGGTGGTGTGCATCCAGAGGGCTCTGAGGCAGGAAGTTCCCCTCTGTGTACACTTAAGGGACAGGAAGAAGTTGCATTTACGCGGAGATTCCCTGAGAGACCTGGGAAGTGGAAATAATGCAGACAACATGCAGCCATGTGTAGGGCGGAGCTCAATTTATTGCCCTGTGGGTGCTTAACAGAGTCATGTCCTCCAAATTGGATACATTTAGGTCATACAGGAACTATGTTTACTTGTCTTTCATTCTGATATCCACGCCTTATCATTTTTAAAATGCAATGCACCTAAGAATAATGTGATGCATCTTAAAGCCATGTAAACATTGGATAAGGTGGTGCCTATGTCCTTTCCAATTCTTTTCTTTTTCCAAAAAGCCCTCTTGTAATAACAGTGCATCTTATAATCTATGGAACCTTAGAGCTGAGGAAACATGATGTTAAATATATTAAAAGAAAGAGCAGAAAATAATGAACAAAAATATTAATCTTGGTTATCTGTGGGTGATGGGATTGTGAGTGATTTCACGATTCTTTACAGTGTCTCGATTTTATACAATTTCAATAGAGCAAAGAAAAAGTAATAAATGTTATTAAAAGTCTGCAGAGTATTCAAAACAAGGGATCTGGCCAGAAATTAAACAAGATTGCAGATTACAAACAGCTGACAGTCACTAAATTCAATTCACGTCATGGCCACGCTCTGGCTAGACATTCCCCTGGGGAAGTGACAGAAAGAGCCATGCTAATTGTGCCACTGAGGAGTGTGCCTCCAATGTCCTGCCCGAATTATGCTCCAGCTCACCCTAGCTGTGTCTTAGTCTCCGAGTGGGGCAAGGTGACCAGAGCCGTGAAAAGTAACAGCTACTCAAGTTAGCTGGAGAAAAGACACATTATGCAGGAAGAAGAAAACCCATCAGCCCATTGGACCCCAGGGCTGCTAGGCTGTTGGGTCAGGCATACCACCTGCTTCATTAATTTCAAAGAACACAAGTGATCCCATGGGGTTTCCAGAAGTTTTAAAAAAAATGGAGAAGGGGGGGCACCTGGTGACTCAGTTGGCTGAACGTCCGACTCTTGATTTCAGCTCAGGTCATGATCTCAGGGTGGTGAGATCGAGCCCCGTGTCAGGCTCTGTGCTGGGCATGGAGCCTGCTTAAGATTCTCTCCCTCTCCCTCTGTCCTTTGCCCCCTACCACCATCCCCTCCCCCCGCCACCCTCCTCCTTTCTAAAAAAATAAAATAAAGTAAATAAAATAAAAGTAAAACAAAAATTTTAAAAAATAAAAAATGGAGGGGCAAAGCAATATGGAGCATCGTATAGTCTCCTAGGCATGCCACATGCTTATTCTACTTAACCTTACGAATTGCCCTATGCATTTAGCAGTTTGTTTTTTCTTTTAGATTTATTTATTTGAGAGAGAGTGAGCAAGCGAGAGGGGCAGAGGGAGAGAGAGCCCCTCACTCAAGAGCCCCTTAGCATTATTATCCTCATTACAAATGAATAAATTTCCACAAAGCTTTTCTTAAGATTATGCAGTTGGTGAGCAGAAAACCTAACATTTCTTGAAGTGTCTGACCCTAATTCCCAAGGGCTTCCTACTGCTCTTTGCTGTTTCCCAAAACATGGCCGGTCCTCATGCTCCCTGCCCCAGCCCCACCATAGGGGCTGTAGTACCTACCCACTCCAGGCTCATGTCCGTAGAGCGAGCTGACTTGGACTTCAGAAAAGTCTGTCTGAGTTAAGTTCAGTTTCCTTCCCCCCAACATTGCCTCAGTCCTCATGTGAAATCCCCATCAAAGTCCCTAAGAGCTCTGTCTGGGGACCAAGCAGCACAACGCACGATGCCCACCCACACAACATGGGAAAGGACTCCAAGAGGGGGAGAGTACAGGAAGCCCAGAGAATCAAGGGTGGGCCTGGTTCAAAACCAGGGAGAAAAGACCAACAGAAGGAAAGAAACCAGAGCTTGTACTCAGAGAACACAGGGAAGCAAAAACCACTAGATTCTCTGGTAGACCAGATAACTGAGGAATGATTTATACCCTCCTAGCCCTGGGAATTTACCTAGATCGGACTTTTGGGGTGGAGAAAAGGGGTTTTCTTTTAAAAAATAAACAAATGAAATTAAAAGCCTGCTAATAGGTTTGTATTTTAAGAAAGCCAGATTTATTTAAATAGACTAAGAATGACTTAATTTTCATAATGAACATTTATCTTTAAACACATCACTTCTGCAATCATAAAGTCCTTTCCAACAATATTCTCTACAAGGTACAATATCAAAACATTAAAGGAGCCCTTCGAAAGGTCTTCTCATTGGTTTGAAACTTATTTCACTTGTGGCATAAAACACAGTATAGTTATAAAAATAAGTTTAAGTAGCAAGATGATGGGACAAATGAAATGAAAGAGGACAGAAAGGCACATAAACAGTTCAAGGAGAGTAGAGCAAACATGTGTCCGTTCGGAACAAGGTTTGCAGAGGGAGGGGCACATCCAAGATCCTGCGGAAATCGCGATTGTCTGGCTCTTGGGAGAGAGAACACCCAATCCTTCCACGGGAACAGTTTAGGGAAAGGCAGCAAGTACATTTTATCTAACACCCCAGCTCCTATTGATTATTAACAGCTGCATGAACACTGCGTCCAGAGGACTCTGAGGCTGCTGCTGACTCAGAAGTGTGAGAGATGGCGCGGGGATGGAGCCATGACCGGGGAGGGGGAGGGGAGGCAACCCTGTGGCACATCCAGACCAGATTCCCGGAGCGATCTAAGAAAGGCACACACAATGTCAGGCTCCAAGGAAGTCCATCCACGGTGTGTGTGGTATGGAGAAGCAAAGACAGAATAGTCGATTCCTGGGGACGTCTGAGGTTCATTTGGAGGGAACATCTGCTTGGCTGCCGCCTGTCCAGGAGAATAAGCAGAGAAGCAGATGTTGGGACAGTGGAGAGCATCACACTCCAGACTCGGTGGAAGGTGCCTGACTGCATTTCTACTGACAGACTGTTACTGCGTGACCCCAATGTGGTACCCCGAAAACCTGAACTGGGATACAATGGCAGATGCCATTTGAGCCTGGCTCTTGACAGGCCCTAGGGGAAGGCTCCAAGGGAGAGGGACATGCAGGGAAAGGTTGACGGTGGAGAGGTGTTTCCACTATCAAGGGGCGAGGCAAGGGGCCCAGAGTGAAAAGAAGGGAGTGAGCGAGAGGGAGTTCCAGGGTTGTGAAGGGTGTGGTGTGCAGTCCAGAGCTGTGGAGCATCCTAGAGGGGGGACGGGGGCCTTATTCCCTGGGGACTCCCAGCACAGTGTGCAGAATGCAGACACAGCCCCGGGCAGCAAGCAGAGGCTGGCCAGTCACAGGAGGGGTTTAGTGCTGATAAGGTTACAGAGCAAGTGATGCTTTTGCCTTTGTGCATTCTTCTACTCATTCATTCATTTAACAAATAGTTACTGAAAATGATGTTTCAGAAGAGATCTTTGCTAGACACTGAGAATGCAGTCAGTAAAATAGGACGTGTTCTCAGCTAAAGACTTTGGTAGAAGAGGTGGGTCTGGGGGCTTACCTGTCCTTCTGCCCTGCACTATCCAAACCTTGCTCCACGCTGGGTGTTCATTTCACCACCACTGGACCCAGAATTGTCTTCTCTCATACTCTTTTACCTTGAGCATCCCCCTCCCGGGCTACAGAGCCAACTCTTCTCATCAAACTTTACCTTCTCTTACTGGTCTAACTCCCAACTACAACCCCAGGCCCAATCTGTACCCATGGCGCATCCACTGGCTACCTTTCCACTGTAACACATCTGTAATTGAACAGGAAGAAGAGGCCACCAAGACAGAAACTCCGGCTTTGGGAGAGTTTGATGGAGAAGACAAAAAAGGGGGTATTTTTAGCTCTCCCCAAACTACCCTGCATAGTCAGCTCCCACAGCTAGATCTGATGCACCGCGCCAAAACAGCAGGTTGGTGATTTTAGCATGGAAAGTCTAATTTGCTCACACAATAAAATTTTTAAGTGCAAACTTTAAGAAACTTTTAAATATTTTTCCTCTTTATATACGAGTGTTGGTTTCTGAAATAATTTTCTAGGTAATTATGTACTATTATTTATATTAACTTTTGCATCACATATATCCTTCTAAGTAAAACTATGATGGTGAGAACATATATAAAGTGTCAATTCCCACTACAAATAATCAAATAGATACTGTGGATGTTTTGCAGTGTTCAGAGCTCAGAAAAGAACTAGGGTGTTTTCCAGGCCACTGTTAAATGCTTGTTTTTCTGCTGACCTTAGTTTTTCTTGCAGCCCATCTCAACACTAGATGCTCAGTCAATATTTTTGGATTTTTGAACAAATTGAATGGAACCTGGGGTTCCTGTCTTGAGGAGATGACAATTCAGCTGGGTAGATGGGAAGTGTGCATGAAAAGGAAACTAGCCATCGAAGTCGTACAAGGTCAATGCCAGCAAGGAAGTGAAGGCTCTGAGGGAGGCAGTGAGAACCATGTGGGCAGTCTGAGGAAGGTCTGGGGAGCAGAGGGATCAGAGAGGGGTATGGAAGTTTGGAAAGGATGTAGAAAGACAGGGAGGAAAAGTATCACTGTTTCTGCTTGAAATAAGCAGAAAACAAGGAAACGTGACATCAGGAGGGAAGGGAAGTACCAAGTGTATTTAAGGGAGCATAGACCAGAGGGTTCTTTTTGGATGATACTTACAAATTATACAGAAATTAGCATATCTGAGGACTTCCATCATTGAGGCAATATGGAGTTTTTCGGTTTTAAAAGTTAAGCAGTAGAGATAAAGCATTGTATGTCCAGATAATTCTCCTGGTTTCAGTGTAAAACGTTTTAAATATAGGTGAGTCCAGAAGGGAGAGAATCAGGATGCTATGTGGTAATCTTGGCCTAAAGGGATGAAAGCCTGGTGAACTTGGGGAAGGAAGAAAGAGCAGTTATTGGCACATCCAAGGGGGGGAAAAAAAGTCACGACTTCCAGGCACCAGGGAGAGTAGAAACCAAGTACATGTTTCCTTTCACTCCCACCTTTTATGAGGCTGAAGGGTTTTACAAATCTCCTCAGTGTCTTTGTTCCTCACACCTGCCTCTCCATTTAGGGTGTTCAGGGTCTCAGCTGGGCAAGAAAGACCAGACAGGGTGAGCATCCACAGATGGGAATCTGCAATTATATATGGATATATAATACAGCAACTTCTTGCTAGACACATCTTCAAAGGCAAGGGAAACAAAAGCAAAAATGAACCATTGGGACTTCATCGAGATAAAAAGCTTCTGCACAGCAAAGGAAGCAGTCAATAAAGCCAATAGACAACCTACAGAATGGGAGAAGATACTTGCAATGTCTTATCAGATAAAGGGCTAGTATCTAAAATCTATAAGGAACTTATCAAACTCAACCCCTCCCGGAAAAAAAAAAAAATCCAGTCAAGAAATGGGCAAAAGACATAAACAGACATTTCTCCAAAGAAGACATATAAATGGCCAATAGACACATGAGAAAATGTTCAACACCACTCGGCATCAGGGAAATACAAATCAAAATCACAATGAGATACCAACTCACACCGGTCAGAATGGCTAAAATTAACAAGTCAGGGAACGACAGATGTTGGCGGGGACGCGGAGAAAGGGGAACCCTCCTACACTGTTGGTGGGAATGCAAGCTGGGGCAGCCACTCTGGAAGACAATATAGAGGGTCCTCAAAAAGTTAAAAATAGAGCTAACTATGACCCAGTAATTGGATTATTAGTTATCCAAAGGATACAAAGTGATTCAAAAGGGTGCATGAGCCCCAATGTTTATAGCAGCAATGTCCATAATAGCCAAAATATGGAAAGAGTCTAGATGTCCATATACATGTGTGTACATACACACACACACACACACACACATATAATGGAATACCACCATTATGGATATATACCAATGGAATATATATATATATAATGGAATATCACCCTGCCAACAAAAAGAATGACATTTTGCCATTTGCAGTAACATGGATGTTATTACGCTAAGCCAAATAAGTCAGTCAGAGAAAGACAAATATATGATTTCACCATAGGTGGAATTTAAGAAACAAAACAATGAACATAGGGGAAAGGAAGGAAAACCATAAGAAACTCTTAACTGCAGGAAACAAACTGAGGGTCGCTGGAGGGGAGGTGGGTGGGGGGATGGGGTAACTGGGGGATGGGCATTAAGGAGGGCACTTGATGTAGAGCACTGGGTGTTATATGCAACTGATGAATCACTAAATTCTACCGCTGAAACTAATAACACACTATATACTAATTAAATTGAATTTAAATTAAATTTTAAAAATCCGTTGTCAAGATCTTTCCTTAATTTTTGTTTCGTACTAACTCATCAATTTAGTACGGCCTTCAGGTGAATGCAGTACCAAATAAGCAAGGATTTTAAACCACACCAGCCTGCCATGCTTTCCCATGCTCGTCCCTGTGCCACTGCTGATGGACTGAGCCCTTCTGATCACGTTGTCAACAGGACCAAGCAATCATCTAGAAGAATTTTGTTGATTCCCTCTTAGTTGAGAAGGACTTTAGTGATACCACAACCTCGTCTTTTCATTATATTGCATTTGGTACAGGGAAGACGGTTTGCATTTTTTTATTCTTTGCATATTTGTAGGTTGCTATATATAAAATGATTACCTTGAAATGCTTTGGATTTCTGTATCTTTATATTTACAAGTCTTGTTATTTCCAAATGCATATGTCCCTAGTTATCCTAAAGCACAAAATGCTGAGAGAATTTGCTTCTGTGACAAAGTGTAGTCAGTTGAAATGTAAGATTCCCCCTGAAAGCCAGAATCTTCACTTCAAAAGGTGGAACATGATAGGACTTTTAAAAGACTGTCCAGGGCGCCTGGGTGGCTCAGTCGTTAAGCGTCTGCCTTCGGCTCAGGTCATGATCCCGGGGTCCTGGGATCGAGCCCCGCATCGGGCTCCCTGCTCCTTGGGAAGCCTGCTTCTCCCTCTCCCACTCCCCCTGCCTGTGTTCCCTCTCTCACTGTCTCTCTCTCTCTCTCTGTTGAAAAATAAATAAAATCTTTAAAAAAAAAAAAAAAGAATCATTATTTTAAGAAATGGCTGCAGCCTGACCCCTCACTCTTCAAGGTCAGAGCATTTTACCTGGGGAGTGAATTGCTTCTTTAATATTAGTTTTGAAAGCACTTTGAGGAGCCAAGAAAGGAGTCATGGCCTTCTGCCTGCTAACATAGCTGGCTTTGGGTAGCCATCCTCAGGCAGTTCAAGAGGGTGATGCTGGGGGTCCCTGAGACACCTGAGACACCAGACCTTCCCCCTGGAAAGAAAGAGTGCCACACTGATAGAAGGTTATACCTATGAGACCAGACCTGTGTCAGGGGATGAATAATATGGTTAGCCTCAGGGCTATCTAGTGGAATCAGTATAATTCACAGTCTGGATTTGGTGTGGGATGAAAGGAAACTGCTTTATTTTTCTCCAAACCCTGCCTTCACATCTCTCCATAATATCTACTATTTCCTACCACTTGACAACATCTTGGAAGGTCCCAGAGCTTTCCAATCACTTTAAATTATAAATACAGTCTCATTTTGGGAGCTAAGACTTCCTTTCAGTTTTCAAGAAGTGCACTTCAGGGTGACTTAAACTCAGTGTCCTGTCCAAGCCCTTGGCTTGTTCCAGGCCTTTGCTGAGATGGTGGGTGAGCCCTGTGTTCCTTCCCTCATTCTGTTTCCACCCCTTCCCTTTCCTGGATCTCCCAGAGAGGGGTTGGGTAAAGGGGCTTATTTTGAAAAGTGCAAAATCCCTTTTCCTTAACTGCCCTGCTGCCAGTTCTCCTGCAGCTAGCTAGCCCTGCGGGGTCTGGACGAGGCGGGGGGCAGCCGGAGGGGCCCCAAAGAGACCTCGCCTGAAAGGATGCTGCACCTGCCAGCTGAGCACTCCTGAGTGCCCCCAGTTCCTGCTTCTAACTGCAAGTCCTAGGCTACTTCAAGAATCTTCTCACACTGGTACCTCTTGCTTATAGGCAACTCAGACTCCCTGCTGGGTCTCCAAGGAGATTCCAACCTATAGAATGCCTCTCCCTGCCCAGGTCCTGGAAAAATGGAAAAGTCGATCGAGGAATAAGAGGCAGACACAGAGTCATCTTACTACAAACAGAGACCAAGATGAAGAACAGGGCCAGGTGGGAGCCCAGCAGTCATGGCAGCTGTGAACTGTGATGGGCCTCCCGCAGGGCAGATGGTTGCGAGCTGGCCCGAGAAGAGTGGAGCTTGCACCCACGCACCCCTGCTTCCCCATGAAGGTGGAGAGCAGGCACAGCACAACTGTTTATTCTTCTGTATTCGCTTACCAGTGAAATCATTCTATTTGCTGTAGGAAGACATGGATAAAGGAGCTGAGAAAAGCCAGGGGTGTGGCACCCATAGAACACTGGATGACGAAGGGTTTCCACTCCCCTCCACTGAGCCCAAAACAAATCCCGCACCTTCACCGTGACAAACGGTGTGAGTGCAGACGGTCCAGCACACCCCCCAGCTCAGAAACATCTACCAGTATCCGTGCTCAAGTGAGCCAGCCAACTCCAGGGAAACATGTCCCTACCTTCCAAGGGCTCACTTTCGGTTATCAGCTCTACAAGCCTGCTGTTAACAACCCTCCCCATCGCAGTGGCTTATAAATAAGAAAAACAGGCATTTATTAAGGGCATTCGTTTAAGAGTCATGACCTGCTGGGGTTGGGTTGGGAGGGTCTTCTGCTCTCGGCTGGGCTCAAGTGTCTGTGCGCTAAGGCGATGGGACGGTTGTACTTCATGTCCCTCCCCCTCTCGTGGGCATGTCCCACGGCGGTAGCCGAGACACAAGTACTTCTTGCTGCCTTTCACCTCTACCATCTCCCTGGCCAAAGCAAATGACATGGCCCAGCCCAGAGTGCAAAAGGAGACAAGCAGGTCCAAGGAGATGGCATTTAAAGGCACGAAAGCCTTTAATAAAGGAATAGAACTTTCCTGCATGAAGGAGGAAAAGACACATCAGTATGAACAAAGGAAAAATGGTAGGGTAGAAGTTCGATGTGTTTAAGAAATGGTGAGTACCTCCGTGAGTGTAGACAGTGCGGCAGAAGGCAGGGGTTATGTGACAGTCGGAGGCACATGGAACTAGAAGGGTAGATGGGAGCCAAAGTTGGAATCATTTCTAATGCCACACTGTGGAGTTCGCATGTTTTTGTCCCTAGCGGGAAGGGATGAAAGTCTAAACTTACCATTGCTTGTGCTGGACTTGGCTTGCTCAACGTTTTTAGATTAGTGCTTTCAATCGTCGCAATTATTTTCTTCATAATTTTGGGGTTTTGCATCATGATTAGAAAGTTCTTCCCTATACCATGATTTTATAAATATTTCCTTTTTTTTTATTCTACTGCTTTGTTATTTCTATTACTTAAAGCTAACTTTTAACCTACCCTTGGTAAATTGTAATGTGTGATTATGTTGAGAACACTACATTCTTGTGGAAATTGGTTATTCATTCAATCCCGTTTATTGTTTGAACCAACAGTTTGGAAGGCACCCTTCTTTCCCTGAGCCAGTTTATGGACCCACAACCCCCTCAATAAGGAACATGCAGGGTCCCCTTGAAGAAAGACTCAGTTACAGTGCCCCAAATTCATACTGTTAAACTTTCAGCCTCTCCCAAAGTGATCTTTGGCCTTTACTGGGGTGGTTGTACACTGGCGAAAAGAAAATACTCATATTTGGGGAGGATTGCTGGACAATGGTACTGAACTGACACTAATTTCAGGAAACCCAGTGTCACTGAGGCTCACCAGTCCGAGTCAGGGCTAACAGCGGTCAGGCTCAGGTCCACATCTCCGACTGTGTCCAGTGGGTCTCCAAACCCACCCTATGGCTATCTCTCCAGTTCCATAATACACCATCAGAACGGACCCACTCAACAACTGCCAGAAAGAATCTGCATACATATAGACTCTATCCATAAATATAATTATAGATTGATATATATAATTAGTTCATAGGATTATGTAGTATATGCTGTAATCCACATATGTGATTATACATTTAAAACATATACTCATATATAATTATTTATATACATGTATGTATAATTTTATATATTTTATATTATATATAATGATATGTAATTATATGATTCTGAAAGTTCTATACTATTCCTGGGATAGGTAAATCCATAGAGTTAAAAAGCAAATTGGTAGTTGCCAAGGGCTAGGGCCAGGCCGAGATAGGGGGACTATTTAATGGGTATGGGATTTTCTTTTGGGTGATGAAACTATTTTGGGGGCGCCTGGGTGGCTCAGATGGTTAAGCGTCTGCCTTCGGCTCAGGTCATGATCCCGGGGTCCTGGGATCGAGTCCCGCATCAGGCTCCCTGCTCCTTGGGAGCCTGCTTCTCCCTCTGCCTCTCTCTCTCCCTCTCTCTCTCTCTCTGTCTCTCATGAATAAATAAATAAAATCTTTCAAAAAAAAAAAAAAAAAGAAACTATTTTGGAGCTGTACGGAGGTGGTGGTGAGTGCATGAAAGCCACTGAATTGTACACTTTTAAATAGTTTTGTGTTATGTAAATATCAACTCAATACCAAAAAATGCACTCTTCTGGAAAATAATTACACGAATATGGTACAAATTACGTAAGCAGAGGGAAAGGAATCAATTAGTTAGCTTGTTGAAGATAAAGAAAAGGCAGATGAGGCAGGGAAAGAGGCAGAGATTGAGCAGGATTTTTCTAGGAGATAATAGTTTTTGATTATTAAACACTTGTCTTTCAAATAATTGGTAGAGTAGGTCATGAATGGATTTGAGGTAAAAATATTTGTCTTAACAGTTGCTATAGGGAAAATGAAGTTGAAATCTTTTGAGGATAGATTAAAAAATAACTTATTTTTTGTTTACATTTGCACTAACTACTTCAGAATTATTTTCAAAAGTCATGTGTGTTTACGAGTTTAAATAGAAGATCCTGTGTGCAGATATTAGGACTAAACACCTATGAAATAATTAATTTATTAACCACCATCTAAAAATTCCCAAGCAGATGTAATTGCAAGAAAATGAAGTACATCAAAATTAAGCGATTATTTGTTTACCTAAAAAAGAAATGTCCTCATTCAGGGTTTGCGTTAGGTCAGAACAATCTAAGGCAGCACCGTCCAGTGGAAAGACAACGAGCCATGCACATAACTAAGTTTTCTAATTACCACACTGAAGAAACTAAAGAGATATCCTTCATTATAATATTACATTTCATTTAACCAAATGTGTCTAAAATAATATCCTTTCTATGTAGAATTAATATAAAAACACTGATGACATATTTTACTTTTTCGTGATGAGTATTTAAAATCTAGTGTGCATTTCACCGATACAACACCTTGCAATTCAGACCAGCCACGTTTCAAGGGCTCAGTAGTCACATGGGGCCAGTGACTGGCTGCCTTATCAGGTGGTGCAGATAAGGTTTCCCATAAAATCACATCTGTATTTCAAAATGGCCAGATTGGCGTTACTTTTTGCTAAGTGCCGGCTTGGTGAAAATGCAGGCTGATTGATTCTGTGGGGAAGAGGAGGGAGTTGACAACCCCAGTTACTCTTCACAGTCAATTTGGCCTTTAACAAAAGACCATTCCATTCCGGCCCTCCCAGGGTATGCTGGGTTTTTTCCAGGTGTCTCTTGTATCTATATCATCCTTGTTAATAAACCTGCAAACCAGAGAAAAACCCTACAACTGGACTCGAATTCATTATCTTCAACTCACACATTTGACAAGCTGTTAAAGTCTGCGCACACCCGCTCTTGTTATGAATTCACACCTTGCCCGGGTCAGAAAGCCCTTCCATTAACCCCAGCACTGCGCCCACAGGACACGCCACTGCCGTGGTGCACACACGTTTCATCAGTCAGCTGACAGCAACTGTAAGGCCGTCCGAGGTCCTTCAAACACGTGAGGAGGAGACCACGTTTGAATGGAGTGACTTTGGTGGTGCTGGAGATCAAGTTGCGTATATTCAGCACAGAGAGCAGGATTTAGAATAGGCTAAGGGGAACTGCGCGGTGGAGGATGTGGACGCTTTGACTTGTGCTTACACCCCTGAGCTGTTCACCTGCAAGTCATGTGGCGGGTCTCTGGCAGGGGCTCGAGACATGAGCACACAGAACCCATGTCTTTCCTGAGTGCTGTTAAATTAAGTTAGACTTTAAGAGCTGCTTGAGATGCCAGGAAATGGACTCTGCAGCTTGATCTGTTCATGGAAATGTCTGAACGCAAGAATGGAAGAGACCAGAAGACATAAAGTGTGTCAAGTTCGGCTGCTGTGGGCCACCGATCGTCTGGTCCATCAGCCCAGCAAGGCTGTAGTGCAGCACCAGCCCTGGGATCGACCCTGCCACAATGCTTCCTTTGAGGACTTTTAAGACTTCATGACTTACTGCAGGGCCTGAGGGAGGGAGGGAGGATTTCCAGAAAAGCAATCGCAACATTTCAGCTGGGTCGTTTTTATAAGCCCTGGGGTTGCAGAGCTTTGACACCAAGGATTTGTCTGAAGCAGGAAAATGTGATGAATTTTCACATCAAATTTATAGGGTTGGAAGCAGATTCTTCCAGTGGAAAGCAGTCTTTCCAAATTACGCATTATAGACTAGATGGGAGATTCCTACAGAACCACAGAGGAGGAGAATGCAGTCCACGTGGTAATAATGTCTTGGCTAAAATAACATGGAGCATCTATATGATAACTTGAGTACGCAAGTGTGCTTTCTTCTCGATTTTTGTATCATTTGCTTTCAAATTATGTGAGTTCTGAAAGTGGAAAATCTAAGTCAGACAAAATTTCACCTGGCGAACTACTTTTCAACTATGTCATAGAGTTGTATACCATAAGATCATGTAATTTCTTTTCAAGATGTGAAAGCTCCGTTTCAGAAACAGGACTCCTAACTCATAGATGGTTTCCTACTGATTAGTATCTCTGGGGGACCATTTACTGCTAAAGACACCCTTCCCATTGCCCTCTTGCTTACCCATAAAAGTGTCGTAGTGGGAATAGAAAAGTCAAAATCAGTGAATTAAAGTAAAACTACACAAATCTACCTAAGAATATAAAAGTTTTGTAGCAATTCACCAAGGTCGTTGTCATTGAGAGCTTTGGAATTTCTTGTGAAGAAAGGTTCTTATATGTAATCTTATATAATCCTTTCCTTCTTTCTTGCCAGATGAGAAAACTGAGACCCCCAAAAGGTGATTTCTCCAAAGTTCTGTAGTGCTAGAGATGGGCAGAGTACGAGTGTAACAGTTCTCCTGACCAGGAGGCTACTGCCCTTTCTAGTTCAACCTGAAAAGTGCAAACAGACATGTAAAATTTTGAGCCTGGATTAATGAGGACTTTTTCATCCCTAGCAGCTAAATCGGCATGCTCTGGCTCTGGCTTTGATCTGAGCCAATTTTCTCTAGACATTTGTTCTCAATCTTGGCAGTGAATAAAAATTATCCAGAGAGCTTGTTGAAAATGCAGATCCCTAAGCTTTCCTCTCAGAGATTATTAATTATTTGATCTTCAGTAGGGCAAGGGAATCCATTTTTCAATAAGCACTCTGGTTATTCTGATGGAACTGGTATGCAGATGGGGTTTGGGGAGAAGTGCTGTGTAAGATATTGCTTTACAAACTTTGAAATCAGTAGTGTATCTGTGAACTTGCCCTGGAAACATCAAGATAAAGTTCACCCTTTCATTCAGCTACTGCTACTCAAAATATATCATGAGAGGGGCGCCTGCGTGGCTCAGTCGTTAAGCATCTGCCTTCGGCTCAGGTCATGGTCCCGGGGTCCTGGGATCGAGCCCCGCATCGGGCTCCCTGCTCCACGGGAAGCCTGCTTCTCCCTCTCCCACTCCCCCTGCTTGTGTTTCCTTTCTCGCTGTGTCTCTCTCTGTCAAATAAATAAATAAAATCTTTAAAAATATATATATATCAAGAGAAATGAGACAAGGCCCAGCACCAAAAAATACTAATGATGCTTTCACGACACACTACTGGAAAACTAATGTGGTCAGATATCATGGCTATTTTTCTGTTTCATTCACTGCCATTCACCAGCCTAATCTCTTACTCAAAACCAGCTTATAAAAATAAGGAAATAGATTGACTCATGTGAGATGATGTCTTATAAGTGGGGTTCAGGGAATGGTTGATTTTGTGGACCAATAATGTCATCATTAACCCAGTTTCTTTCCATGGGCTTCCTCTTCCATGGCCAAACTAGCTACATCCATGGCTGAATGCCAAGGGCCAGCATCAGGAGGTGATGATGGATCTTCTGGCACCATTCCTTGGGACCAGAAAGCCACCTGGTCGCAGGGTGACACCATATGACTCTGCCCCAGAGCAGCAGAAGTGATTTTATGGGCAAATAACATGTGAGCCTGTAGGCATGTGACCACAGGTTTTACCATGAATCCCATCACACAGAAGAAGCCTCCAGCTTGATAAAATGGAAGAGTGGCTGGTTTAGGCTGAGTTTGGTGGTGGACTTTAGGTGGACTTGGGAACTCAAAATGGTGCCAAACCAATAACTGAGGTAGAGGTAATGGGTCCTTCCGAGCCAGAGTATGTGAGCCATGGCTCCCGAAGTTGGTGATATGATTGGCACCTCTCGTCATCATCTCATTGACCCACTGATGTGATGCACGCTTCCTATTCCCATCACCTTTAGTTCTGCTTAGTCAGCAGCCCTAATATCCAAATGGGGACCATATTTAATGGGAACCAGTAAAGATCCCACTGAACTTGAAGTTCTGTCTACCTTCTCTCCACTTTAGTCTCCTCAGGACAATAGACCAAGACACTAGAAACCATTATCAGTGTAACTAAGCCTGACTAAGGAGCTAAGATCACTGTCGAGGTGCTTCTGTGCCCAGTGAAAAGTTGGCGAGCTGGTCTGACATGTATCAAGGGTCAGACAATTAAACATTCATATCCTTCTTTCCATCCAAACCAAGGAAGCAAACCAAACCCCTCATGCAAACTAAACCCTGTTTATCTAGGTAAGTCTAGAACTATAAGGGAATTCTTATTAGATCTAAAATCTAGTAAGTGGTGAAGAGGAATGTATCTTTACCAGTCAATGTCTTGAGATCAGTTATAACAGTGGAGGACTCTCGTCTTGATCTGGTCATGTCGGAAATATGGCCAACCACCACCTTGATGGGAATTCCAAGAACTATTGGACTTTTGCCTTCTCTCTGAGGGAGGAAATGAGGGCATTCGTGATGACAAAGCTCCCATGATCTGGATACGATAGGAAACCCTGAGTTCAGAGTAGTGCAGGTATGGGCTCCCTCCTAGACTCCTCCTAGCCGTTGGCCCCCTTTGCTTCCACTATGCAGTGGCATCAGTGTCACGGGCACAACCCCAGAGGCCCTTACTCCATGCCCATCTAGGCATCTGTCACATCAGATGAGAGGTTTCCTGCTGCAGCAGAGCGTAAACCCAGTGGGACGCAGACAGGAGCCATCCATGTGTAGTCTAGAGGGACAGAGATTGGCTGCCCCATAAAGTGAGCGTTGGCCAGTGGGAGATAGGACCTGGTGGATATATTCTCCCCTGCTCCTCCTCAGATGGAGTTCCCACAAAGTCGGTGGTCTATATGACACATCTGAAGACAGTTCCTTGAGAAGAGCAGGTGGTTTTTCAAGCACTGGCCAGGTCAGCGATGCACTCCCTGTCTTTCATTTCCTTCCTTCCCTGTCTCACCCCCTTTATCCTCAAGCTAGATGCCCTGCCATTGTTCCAGGATTGTACAGATTTGCTCAGAAACAGGGGGAAACAGGGAGAGTCTGAGTTTTAAAAGTTAAAGAAATTTCTGTGCCTGAACTGTGAGCATCAAGAAATCATGCTGATACTGATGTTCCAGGGCACAGAAATGATCATTCCAACTCAGGCCAGTACGGTCCCTGAATGGCAGAGGACCCTGCAGGCCAGGGGTCAGCACACTGACCGCAGACCAAGTCTGCCCTGCCACCTGGTTTTGTAAAGACAATATTATCGGAAGACGCCATGCTCACTTGTTTGTGCTTTGTCTGTGGCCGCTTTCAGCTCCACCAGCAGAGCTGAGAAGTTAGGACAGAGATCCCATGGCCCAAAAAGCCTGATCTATTGACTATGTGGCAATTTACATACAGAGTCTGCCAAGAGCTGCAGCGGGGATCAGGCGCCAGACCAGATGGAAAAGGAAGATCGTTTGAACAGGATCAGGACACAAATGTTTACCTTATACACGCTGAGTGAGGGTTTCAACAAGGCCTTAGTTGGAAGGAATTGTAAGTAATGATACAACCACTCTGTCAATAACCTTTTGATGGTCATGCATGCCCGCAGCTGGGAGGTCTTGCACAGATACACGCTCAAGTCTGCTCTAAACGTTTAGCACCTAACCCGAGGAGTGACTCTCTAAACATCTTGGAGTCATTTTATTCATCTCTGCACCCTCAGAAACTGGCATTAGTTAGCCGGAAGTCTAGCTGATAAATAGAATGCTGGTAGCCATTCAGACCATTCTCAGAGAAGGCAGGCAGGTAACTTGTACTATTTTCAAAAAATTAAAAATAGAGCTCCCCTATAATCCAGCAATTGCACTACTGAGTATTTACCCCAAAGACACAGATGTAGTGGAAAGAAAGGCCACATGCACCCCAATGTTCATAGCAGCAATGTCCACAATAGCCGAACTGTGGAAGGAACTGAGATGCCCTTCAACAGATGAATGGATAAAGAAGATGTGGTGCAGGGGCGCCTGGGTGGCTCAGTCGTTGAGCGTCTGCCTTCGGCTCAGGTCATGATCCCAGGGCCCTGGGATCGAGCCCCGCATCGGGCTCCCCGCTCTGCGGGAAGCCTGCTTCTCCCTCTCCCACTCCCCCTGCTTGTGTTCCCTCTCTCGCTGTGTCTCTCTCTGTCAAATAAATAAATAAAATCTTAAAAAAAAGGATGTGGTCCATATATACAATGGAATATTACTCAGCCATCAGAAAGGATGAATACCCCACTTTTACATCAACATGGATGGGACTGGAGGAGATGATGCCAAGTGAAATAAGTCAAGCAGAGAAAGTCATTTATCACATGGTTTCACTTATTTCTGGAACATAAGGAATAGTATGGAGGACATTAGGAGAAGGAAGGGAAGAATGAAGGGGGGGATTCGGAGGGAGAGATGAACCATGAGAGACAATGGACTCTGAGAAACAAACTGAGGGTTCTAGAGGGGAGGGGGTGGGGGGATGGGTTAGCCTGGTGATGGGTATTAAAGAGGGCACGTTCTGCGTGGAGCACTGGGTGTTACGCACAAACAATGAATCATGGAACACGACATCAAAAACTAATGATGTAATGTATGGTGACTAACATAATAAAATTAAATTGAATTTTTTTAAAAAAAGCATTTGAGAAAGATTTTACCTATCTTCTGAGGATTCCTGGACCAGCTATCCTAGAGGACCAGATTGAGGGAATATTCAGTTACAATTTTGTTTTAAAGAGTTTACGCTGCTTTTGTTTTCTTCTCAGAAGTGTGCTGAGTCTTGACATTGATGACAGAGGTGCACGGGGGGAAAGCACCCAAAAAGGGGAGCCATGTAAAAAAGAACACAGGCCTGTATTCAGGTAATGAACCCCAGGGCCCAGAACAGAGACGTGCGCTCCTACAAGGTCACCTAAAATAGACGGCTTGCTGTACCATATCGGAATGCGGGGCTGCTCCAGGGTGGCTCCGAAAAACAGAGCTACCGGGAGGGGGACAGATAAATACCAAGTGCCACATGGGAGGGGAAGTCCCAGAGCAGCGGCAGGCTGCAAACGCAGAAGGAAAGCCAAAGCATCTTTCCCCCCAGAGCAGGCAGTGATTTGTTATATTTTAGTTTTGCATTTCGGAATGAAAATGTTTGTGTGCGTGTGTGTATGCGATGTGTATCTTACACGTGTACATATATGTCTCACTGGAGGGGTTTCACGTGTCTGTGTGTACATGTATGTACATGTGTGCATGTGTGGTGTAAGTGCATTGTACATGTGTATGCAATGAAAATGCAAAGTGCAAATCTAAAGGGCGGGTTAGCATGGGAATCAGTGCTTGTTTGGGTACAGGTGACGGATTTAGATTGTCCACGTGTTCAATAACCATGAATTGAACCTCTTCTGTGACCGAATGGCTGGCAAGACCCCTTTCCCAGTAAAGATCCAGTAAAAATATATTTACATTATACTCTCATGAAAAGTGAGAGTAAACAGTTCATAAAAAGAAACTTCCAATGTATCCAGCAGGAAAATCAGTTTAATTTATTGGGGGGAAACACCAACTTAGACATGAAGCAGAGCTCCAGTCTCACAATGGCAGAGGCCGCTTCCTCCCCAGGATTAATCATACGGGCGGCAAAAAGTTTTCACACGGATTAAAGAAGTGTCTCGGAGGGCATCTCAGCTGCTGTCGCCTTGCTAAAAACCAAGCTACAGAAATGCAATTGGACTTCTATTTGGTATCCAATCATTTGAAAATGGACTTGACTTTGAAAGGATCTCAGGATGGGCTACGGCCAGTTCAGACGGTCACCTGGCTTAGCAGCATCCCTCAGGGTGCTAGTTTTCTTTGCACAAGACCCTATAGCTGTTCATTAAGAACGGGGTACCGTGTTTATTCAAACACTGGATAGAGAACACAGAGGGTGGCTGGAGACTGAGGCCCAAATCACAGCGGGAGGGCAGACATTCTCCCTTTCAGGGAGCTCCTGCCACGTGCAAGAAGCTGACTCCGTGTGGAATGCCCCTGGGGCCAAGGGAGCTGATACCAATGGACTGACTCCATGATTGATTTGGGGAGAGGGATTTCTCCAAGCAGCACCAGAAAAGTCTCCTAGAGTAGAACAGTTTTCATATTCTATGGGTAATATGTGTAAGACCCCTAAATGTGCACCTCCATAAATGCATTATTTCTTCCATTCTGAATAGGGCTGTGCAGCTTGTTAATTATGATAGTTATTGCTCTACTCTATATTGCTCAAAAGAAAATGTATTTAAATTTCACCAGAAATAGAGTTATGACTACTTTATATTGAAATATCATTTCCTGCTGATAGGATAGATAGTGTAGGTTTTAGGAAAAATTACTTCATTGGGTGTCAGGAGGTATGATTCAAATTCTGGCCTGACCATTAACCATTCGATCATGTGCAAGTTGCTAGGCTCTCTGAGTGATCGACGGCACCTGTAAAATGTGTTCATGTCATCTGCCAAGAAGGCTGTAATGATCAAATGAGATATGTTATAAGATCTGTGCAAATGAAGGACTTTTTGTGTGCCTAAAGTGAATTTTACTCTCATTTAAATTTTTTACAAAAAATAAAGTTTTCCTCATCCCTGACCACCATCATTAAAATAGTGGCCACCCTGGAACGCCTGGGTGGCTCAGTCGGTTAAGCGTCTGCCTTCGGCTCAGGTCATGATCCCAGGGTCCTGGGATCGAGCCCCGCATCAGACTCCCTGCTCGGCGGGAAGCCTGCTTCTCCCTCTGCCTCCGCCTCTCTCTCTCTCTCTCTCTCTCTCTGTCTCTCATGAATAAATAAATCTTTAAAAAAATAAAATAAAATAAAATAGTGGCCACCCTCACCACCTTATGAACTGTGTTATCTTGGATAAGTCATATTTGACTTCTCTAAACTCAGACTCCATATGTGCAATCAGGATAATTTCAACCCCACCCACCCCATATTTTAAAAGGTGTGCAATTCCATAAAGCACCTAGTAAAATCTCACAAATGTCAGCTTCATTTCTGATCCAAGTCTGGTCATGGCATCATCTGTGTGGAGAAGGGTTGAAGCAAGTTGCATTGGAGGCTATTTGGGTAGAATGTCAGCTTTTGAATGAATGAAATTATAGTCAGGGATGGGTCACTATAATTGACTTTTGGTTTACTCGTCCCAGAAGCCCCATCAACCACTTCCTCACTCTGTGTCCAATCAGTATCGATGTGTATTTCTGTGTGGCAGGGGCGATTCCCTGTAGCATTCCATCTAAGTGCTGGATGTGTATTTTCTCCGTGCATCCAGGTGCTCTTAGACCAGTGGAATGCTTTAAGTACATCAAAAAAATAAATCCAATAATTTCCACAGTGTGTGTCAAGGACTGAGCAACTATGTGCCTGATTCACCACAGATTCAGAAGGATTATTTGGATTTGTGAAAAAGCAGAGAATTCCTCTCGTCTCGTCCACACAGAGCAAGAATGGAGAGCTTCCTGCACTCACTTCAAACCTCACAGCAAATTTCTCCATTGTTTTCACCTCAATTCCTTTTTTCTTTCTAAATTTTCTTAGAACAGGGAAGCTCAAAGTGATGCTAAACTAGAGATTCTTATAAGCACTCATGAAATAGCAGGGACTTAAGTGGCATATGGGACATTGAGGGTTACTTGGTACAACCTTGGCTGTTTCCCCATAAAAAGCTGAGTTGGAAGAAGCGGGCTTTTCTGGGATCACAAAGACAGCTGGTGATGATGCCCACCCACTGCCTGTTCCTTCCTCAACTTTGCCAGGGTATTTCAGACGCTGCTCTGGCTTTATAGACAGATACATGCGTTGGATTTTCCTCCCTGTGTTCTGTCTTAGGAGGGAATCACTGTCCAATGATCACCTTACATGCTGGTGTGTTTTCTTTTTCCATGTTGGTTCCAACCCAGCCCTGCAGTATGAGCCCTTTCCTGCAGCTCACACCTGCCTTCCAAACCCAGACTCGGGAAAGCAACCTCTTCCCTGAGCTGAGCTGTCTCAGTGCTTATTTATCTTGGTCTTGGCCCCTGAGATACCTCTGACGTCTGCTGGCCTCATCTCTGGATTTTATCTGTTTGTTTGCTTTGTTTTGTTTTGAGAGAGAGAGAGAGAGAGAGAGGCAGGGGGAGGGGCAGAGAGAACCCCAAGCAGGCTCCGCATAGAGCATGAACCCAACACAGGGCTCAATCCTAGGACCCTGAGATCATAACGTGAGCTGAAATCAACAGTCGGATTCTGAACTGACTGAGGCACCTGGGTGCCCCTACCTTTAATCCTAATTCCACTCAGTTCTGATCTGTAGCCTCCTCTCTTACTCAAGATCCAATTTACAAATTCTACCTAGTCACCAGTTTCTAAAACGTTTGACTTAAATTCTCTACACTGCAATGAGACTTCTTTCTCTTGAGAGATCATCAGAGGCCAGTGGAAGAAGCATGGACTCAGGGGTCTGGCCAGCGTGAGTTGTCTTGGGGTGTCTGGCTGGTCTATGAAACCTCCCTTTTGGGAGCCACCACCCACTCCCACAGGGATGGTCTTGGCAGTCACGCTGACCCTAGTGAACCCATCCTTCAGCACAGATGAGGGTCTGAGAGCTGGACTCTGTACTCAAGTCACGCCAAACGGGTCCAGTCTGCTGGAAACCAGATTGGGGATTCTCTATATCAGTGGGTGTCTGCTGTCTGCTTAAACACAGGCGGTGTGGGAATGTGGTGAGCACACAGGGAGGGAAGCAGGTGAAGGGAGGGAGGGGGCAGAGGGAGAGAGGAGAAGGGGGAGAGGGAGAGAGGCGGGAGGCCCTAACTCCCTCAGTTCATGGTGGGTTTTATAATCTGCCCTTGCTTCTCTGTGATTCCCCCAACAAACTCTATAACAAAATCTTTCTAAAAATTGCTTAATCATGTTTGAGTGAACCAAAATAATTCTGAGTAAGATACCCACCCCTCTTCGTACTCCCTCCTTCCCTCACCCATCCCAGCGGTGGGCCATTCTTCCTTACCCACATAGGCTGTCTCCACCCCTCCACCTGTCCCAGCAGGTGGGCCTCCAATGTGAGTGAGCACAGGGATCCCTGGGGGCCTGGGGCAAGCACAGATGGCTGGGTCAGATGCTGGGAGCAGATTCAGCAGGTCCGGGGTGGAGCGAGACAACTTACACTTCTAACAAGACCCTAGGTGTTCTGGGTTGGATTGTGTCCCACGAAAGCTCTGTGGGCATCCTAAACCCTGGAACCTGTGGATGAGGCCCTATTGGAAATGGGGTCTTTGCAGATATAATCAGACTCAGATGAGGTCCCACTGGACCAGGGTGGGCTTGAATCGAATGACTGGCATCCTTATTGGAAGAGGAAAATTTGAACGCCAAGACACTCAGGGAGAGTTCCATGTGACCGCATCTTGAAGTGACATGTCTACCAGCCAAGGAACACCGGAGATTCCCACCAAAGCACCAGAAGCTGGAAGAACAAGGAACAAATTCTCCCTCGGAGCCTCAGAAGGAACCAACCTCTCCACCCCTAGACTTGGGACGTTGTCTCCGGAACTGTGAAAGAATGAATTTCTGTTGTTTTAAGCCACCCAGGTTGTGGCACTTCGTGGCAGCTCTAGGACAATTGTCACCTGGGGACGCTGCTGTACTCCAGGGACCCCACTTGGAGACCCACTGACCTACACCTGGTCTCCAGGTGGACATCCCCCCCCTTCCCCCAACCACGGGTGGTATACTTTTCCAGTCTCTTCCCGCTCCTGCAGGCATGAGCCAATTGAAATGCAGATCAGTAGTGTCTTTGCCTTGATAAGAAATAAACTTGAGTCCCTTAGCAGAGCACGGGAAGATCTCTCTGATGTAGTCATATTTTATACATGTGAGTGCATGTGTGGACACACGTGTGTGTGTGTGTGTGTGTACCCTCAGCCCTTGTGCTGCCATGCACATACTTGCTCACCACCTGGGAACGGGCCAAGCTCCACACACACTCGTCCACAGGTTAGCAGCGCTGAGCCTGGCCGTTCGGCCTCGATCGTCTGTCTGCTGATCTTCTAGAAACCTTTCTTCTCCTTTGATGCTGGGTTAAAAGTCAGCTTTCTCTAGGCATATGTGGCCGTATGTACATTACCTGAATTTGTATACTTTTACACAATGTTTTGGCAGTTTTCATCACTTGACCTTTATATCAGTCCTGTGAAGGATGGCACAAATATCATTTCATTTCTCAGGAAGAAAATTCAGCTCACCAAGTTTATCCAGGAAGCTGGCAGCAGAGATGAGATCTGAACGCAGAACTTCTGATTCCAAATCCTATGTGATGCTACCTTTTGTTTTATGCCATCACACTAAAAATGTCTGTGCATCTGTGCAAGCATGCCGTTTCATGGTCTTTGTATTATTGTCTGTTGTTTACACTATAGACTGAATGAGAACAGTGGTTTTTAGATCTCCTGATACACTATACATGCTCTACGTCTGACACGTATTAGATAATCATTATTGGAGGGAGAGGGGAGAAAAATGGAAAGAAGGAATCTCAGCATTCTATCAGATTGGTTGGGGACAGTAGCTCAGCTGGCACAATCTACTTACTTTACAACTTATGGACATGAGGGAGTAAAATGCGAATATCTGTGTGCATATATGTGAAATTACATATGCATATGGTGGCATCTATGGGCTTATCATCTACATATGCTTGTACTTCGCCAATTAAATTCTTAGTTCATCCATGAAGGTGCTGGTTTTGGATACTGTCCTCATATCAACATTTTTTAATAAAAAATAAATTTCACAGCCCCAGGCCCTTGTAATATATACACTAATATTCATGTGTTTTTACATTACTATTTAATCTAGTTTTTAATATCTTGCAGCATATGCTGCTCTTGATCTGCATAAGAAACTCTCCCAACGGGACTTAGACAAATCCAGAATAGTAATCAGCATTCATTCCATGTTTTGTTACTTTTTTTTTTTTTCTGAGAAACTGGCCCTTTAATTATAAAGAAAGAAATGAGAAACTGGCAAATTCATGCGTTACAACCTTCTGCTGAAAATGGAAGATTTTATTTTCCCAAATCCTGACTCTTCACAGAGCCAGCAGTTAGACCCCTTCCTATAATAGACCTTGGGAGTTGTTTTGATTGTTACAGGATGGACTCCTGGAGGAAGAACTAGATGCACCTTGGTCTTGCGTGAACAACATGATAGACACTCAACTTCTTCGGGACTGAGACCCCGGATGTCCTCTAAGACTTTGCCAAGTCCCTTCCTGCTTCCTTGTTCAGAGAATGCTTTTTCCTGAGACAGTTTAGCATGCTTCATAAACCCTACAGTCAGGTCTTCCTCAAAAGTTTGTGGACCAGCGTTCGGAAAGAGCCAGGGTCCGGCACGGTTTGCTGAATACGTCTCGCTGGGTGCTAGCCCTGTGCACCCAGGGCAGCCCAGGAATCAGCTGCGGTGGGGGCCGGGGGCAGTGCTGTCTTCCGCCCCAGGGAGTCCCAAACCACAACATCCCGGTGTTCCTTCTGGGCTCTTTCACCTCCGAGAGGAAGGAAGATTTGCCCACGCATATTGCATGTGACCATTCCCCCCACCACCTAAAATTACGCAGACAACTAAGTACAGTTATTAAAAATCAAAGCAAGTCCTGTCTTGGCGGGTGCCACTTGCAGAAGCTTGTGGGCACATTTCCCTTTAAGACCTGAGCTGGGGGATGGTGTTGACTGAGATTTGAAACTCCCTCCCCTGAGGGCTAGATGTCGACATCATTGTTCTCTCCATACCAGCAGCTCAGCTTAATTAGTGGTGTGTCATTGGGGTGGGCCAAATTTTATATCGTGCCATTGGGGGCAGCCACAATTGTCTGGAGATGCAGATCAGGTCCAGATTACGTGAGCCCCGCGCTCACTGGGGGGTGGATTTCAGTGACTAACGCAGGTTAGTAAATAAGTAAATAAGAGGGGAGATGTTCTCATGGATATGTGTTCATAGGATTCCCTCTATTGGTTTTTTTGTTTTGTTTTGTTTTGTTTTAGTGAAACTAGATCATTTGTGATTTTTTAGGCTTGAGTCTGCAGAATGATTTTTTTTTCTTTCCTCTCTATTTGCATATTTCCTAGGAGACAGGCTCCTATCTAATCAGGGATTAGGATTTGGAAGATCAGTGACTGTTATGCTTGTAGAATATCATTTTCTCCCTGAAAATTGAAGCATTGGTGGCTAGCTCCTCCTTGTAGTTAACTACTATGCTCTCTGGACCCAGTGTAAATCACAGTGTATTTAAATACTAGGTGAGCGAGATGTATCTTGGATTCCAAAATGTAGCATACTTTCTTTAAATGTTGTCGAAATACACAGCTTGTGATACATTTTCTTGCAGCCTCTGCATCAAAATTCCTCAAAGAGGGAGAAATTACTTGCTCATAAAATACTATATATATACATATAAGCATTTATATATGATAGAGCCTATATAGTTAATATAAAATAACCTGTTCTGTATTTTCTCTGTGCCAAAGAATTCCAATCCTATTGTATTCTAGATATAATTTAAATATATTTATACATTTACTATATAATAAAGTGTATTTAAATATCTTATACATATGCATACGCATACATATATATGCATAGGTATGTATAAATGTATTTTTGGTAGAAAAGAGGTTTCTAAGTACTCGTTCAGGGATGTTTTGTGTAGAAAATGACAGAACAGAGAGGCCCTGCTGTAAGGGCTGGTCAGTGACGGCCCCCCTGTGTGCGGCGCACCCAGAACTTGTGGGACAGACAGTACCTGAATGAGTAAGGCAAATCCTGTTCCTCTTTCACAGAGAGACTGTGTTGGACTGTCCCTCTGCAAGCCCTTTCCAGCCCTGTTCCAGCATGCCAGGCCTTGGATCAGCCATTTACAGGTGCTGTGACTTAAAATGCTATCAAATTAGAAATGCTGGACACAGAAAAAATAAAGACTAGGTCCCTGAGTGCCAGGTGCTTTTTAAAGCATCTCTTTAGCATAGTACCACACCCAAAGCCACCCGCAAACGGCTTCTTCCTTCATGCAATGTGAGATCGGGATCCCCGGCCACCAGCTAATTTGTTCATGAATCAGGAATGAACAAGATCTAGATCTTCATTGTGGTTTAATTGGGCCTTAATTAACCTGAGTATTCTTCGGCGAAAAGAATAACAAATATAGGGAAAACACACACACAGCCTAGCTCCCGGGAGATCTCTGGGGTTTGCACCAGTGTCTGAAGCCAGCCAGTTGCTTCTGTCAGCAGCAACACCTCACTCCCCAAGGCAAATGCCCAGGCGGGGAGGGCTGGGGACATTTGCCAACCCTTTCTTCTCGCTCCTGTATCAGTTTGGGAGGGCCAGGGATGGGCCAGCAGGGTGCTCGGCCTTCCCAGGCAGCAGGTGGAGGCGAAGCTGGGTAAAAGTCACCACTCAACCACAGAGCTGTGCTGAGAAGCGGTGTGCTGGCCTCCGGGCCCCAGTGTGTGGACACCCTTCCGATGGCCTTGCTAGGGCAGCCGCTCTGTTCACTGTAGGGCTTGGGTTCTCGCTCCCTGACGCCAGGGTGTCATTCAGCCCTCTCTGCTGTGAGGTCCATCGGCGCTGCAGCTGAGGCTCTTCGGGGACCCCCTTTTGTGAGCATGCTCTGTCTCCAGCATGCAAGCTGGGGGGAAAGCAGCTAAAGGAACATCACCAAACAAGCGGGATCCACTTTTCAACTGCGATGCAATACCTTGCAGGAGTCCACAATTTAACAGGCAGGATGAGAGTATGTTCCAGAGACAGAGGGGGCTGTCAAAACACTGTGGAAATTCAAAGCCTCACCCTGGACACCGCGGGGCATCAAGAGGGGTCTGAACACCACCTACGATCCTGCGAGCCACAGGGCACAGGTTCAGCCAAGGGGAAACACGAGGGAATCTTTCTCAAGATTCTGGTTTGGCCAGTTTGCAAAACTTGGATGTTTTGACTTGACGTTTTTAGACATTTCTAAAGATGTTTTCTCATTAGGAAAAGCGTTTTTTGTTTTGTTTTGTTTTGTTTTTTCCTCCTTGCAGGACAGCAAGCCGACTGTTTCCCAGAGCACCTTATTACAGGACTGGTCTGCCCTCAGTTTTCCCATTCTCCATGCTCCTGCACCTCTCTCTGCGAGCCCACCTCGTCCCCAGCACAATCGGCCTTGGGCGGCCCAGCTTCACAGAAGATGGTGCTGGCCACCGCCTGCGTCGGCCCTCCGAGGACAAAGCAGCTTGTCCTCAGGGGAGGACACACGCTCATCTGGGAGGGCCTGGTAGCCTGGCAGGTAGGCGGCTCTAGAATCCACATCTGGAAGCTGTCTCTGGGGAGAGGGGAGGGTGAGCACAGCTGTTTTGGCCCCTCCGCTTCTGGTTGCCTTGACATATCAGAGGTCAAGACAGACCTCTCAGGTCCCGCTCTCTCGGGTCAGGAAAGCAGCTGTGTTAGCAAGAGGATCCACACATGTCCTAAAATACAAATGCAGGCCAGACATGGCTCGACGGACTCCGCGGGGCTCAGGCGTGTAGAGATGCGGGCAGATAAGGAGCCTGCCGGACACCCAGTAGGGGTGGAGCATGAGCGCCCGCCCCGCGCACATGCACCTGAGGACCCCAGTGCGACTAAATCCAAACGCCCGGCCAGCGTCCAGCACAGCCTGGCTGCAGAGAGAACCGTGAGCCCCTGCCTCGAACGGCACCTTCACATGAGCCCCGAGTTCGGGCTCCCCTGGCCAAGGAGTGGTGGTGCAGCCGAGCAGGGGACTATTGAGCTGGCATTTTAATCTGCAAGTGTGAAATCTGACCCTGAGGGGAAGCAGGGGGTGAGGGGAGGTGCAAAGTCGCTGTATTTGGAAGCTTTGCTACCGCATTTTCCCTGCACTAGAAAATGATTTTTAAATCACTTTATTCCAGCACACTGCAGGCTCCATTCCACTGGCCAGACAAGTGTCTGTGGTAACTCTTGGGAAATAAAAACCTTGCAGCTTGTAGCCCAAGTCACCGTGCATTTCCTGTGAGTCAGACAGAGAGCCAGGGAGCAAGGAGATGAGAAGACCATTTGTTTCTGCTTCCTCAGAGATGAAAGGCATCTACTTAGGGACCCTCTTCGGGTCTATGCCCCCATTCATCACCCCACCCCGCAAATCCCTGCATAGGTCAACGCAGAGGGCTGAAAACACAGCAGGAAATGGAGTAATATGACCGCAGCATGAAAATCTCAGCATCGGAACCTGAATATGGCATTCAGTCGTGCTCAGAGTGTTACAGGACAATGTGTCTTGAGAAATCATTCTCACTTCCTGCCAGGCAATATAGAGGGGTACATGTATGTGTGTGCACCATGTAGGTTTTTAAAGTATTTTAAATGTGCTTCCTGAATCACCAAAGGAATACTGCTTCCCCATGTATATATGAATGCCATGTGCTAAAAACTGCAATAAAACTCTTGGTTGAGGTAGAGCATTGGGTGAGAGATAGATAGATAGACAGACAATAGATAGATTTAAGGAGCTTTAGAAATTCCAGTGTCTGGGCGCCTGGGTGGCTCAGTCGTTAAGCGTCTGCCTTCGGCTCAGGTCATGATCCCAGGGTCCTGGGATCGAGTCCCACATCGGGCTCCCTGCTCAGCGGGAAGCCTGTTTCTCTCTCCCCCACTCCCCCCTGCTTGTGTTCCATCTCTCGCTGTGTCTCTCTCTGTCAAACAAATAAATAAAATCTTAAAAAAAAAAAAAAAAGAAATTCCAGTGTCACCATTGGTTTACAACAGGGAAGTTGGAAATTAGGGGTCTATCAGATACTCCAATGTCACTGTTGGGAAATACGAACTCTAACTTGATTATTTTCCCCCTTGGCTACATGCATCCTTCTTTTGGAAACTTGGCTTTCCATCTGTAAGTATCAGTGGTGGATTCCACAGCCACTAAACGTTCCCGACCTAAAGTTCTGTTGAGATTTTGCAATTATTAAGAAGATGGAGAGAAAGGAGAAGTTTAGAGAAACAAGGTCAGAGTGTTTCTGATGTACATGAGATTTGCAAAGGAAGGTAGCATGGAAGGCTGGAACAGGAGATCAAAGAGTGATTACATATAAAAAGGAATCTTTCCATGTGGAAGGAAAATACAAATAATAGGAATATAACCAAAAATAAATAAATAGTAATAATGATGTGTTCGACTTGTGTCTAAATGTGAATGAAGCTAAAAGCAAGAGCCGGTATATTTACTTGAACTTCTGGTGTGGGATAGACTGCATTTCCCTGAAAGAGCTACAGAGATGTTTCTAGTCTCATGTTTTCCCCGAGCCTTGAGGTGCTCCATCAAGAGTTGGAGTTTATGTCCTCTCCCACTGAAATGGGCAGGCCTCTGTGACCCGCCAATCATTTATAAAAAATAAATAAAACCCAGGCTTCTCGGCCGCTGAAGCTAGGTTATTGAAGGCAATGGGCCCCAGCCAAGCTCTCTCTCCCAGCACATTCACCCCGAGAAACTGACTGCCATGTTAGGAGGAAGCCGGGACCACATAGAGAGGTCACATGGAGGTGTTCTGGCCCTACAGCCCCACTGACACTCAGCCACAGTCAGCGTCACCCTTGGCATGTGAATCAGGGGTCTGCAGACCTCCCCAGTTGATACCCCAGTGAGCTGTCGCACTTGAGCCCTAGCCACATTGCAGATTCATACTCACCAGCCAAGTGAAGTTGTGAACTCTTGGGGAGGTTTGTCACACAGCTGTGGGGGCTGGGGCAAGGGACTGATACCCAAAACCTAGAGAGAAGAGGTTGTCTCTTTTTGGGCTGAAACAGCCAAATCTGCGTTTGACTATTATGTCAAAACTAAGTTAAACTGGGTCCGATGGATCATTTGTATCTCTGTGACTTACTCCGGGCATGGGGTAGACCCAGCAAGGTTTCCTCATCCAGCAAAGGAGGTGCTTAGAATTGTGCCGCCTAGCATGTTGTATGGCATCCCTTACATAAGATGAAAATACATGTGTTCTTATGCATAATCAAGGGAAATAAGAACCTCTCGCATAGTCAAGGAAATGTGAAAGTGGCTGCCAGTAAGTGCTTGCTGAGACGGTCATGAATGTCATTGTCAGAGATTCTACTCCAAGGCCCTGGAATGGCAAAGCCAAGGTCCCTGCCTTACTGCACCACTTTAAAAGCAGTTCCAAATCCCCATGATTTGGATTGTATTGCCCTAACTCTACCTTAAGATTTCATAGGGGGGGTTGAAAAGACAAAGCTCTTGGTTGAGCCCCCAGATCCAAGGGCTCTTGAGGAAATGAAGGTCACCCTGTTAATATCCAGAATGAGGATGAGATAGTCCTAATAGTCCTGATTTGCATGAATGCCAAAAATAGCATATAGTTCTCCACGTCCATCGTTTAGGCCTAATGATGCCAAGGAAGCGGCAGCTCGTTAGCTGTGTATGAGCCAGCCTCAGCACCCAAGTTAGAGTACAAATATTTAGGGGACTCTGAAGGGCTTATGAAAAATTTGCCATCCCACCAAAATTTTTGCAGTGAGGCATTGTAATTGGGGGAAATGGTGTGGCAGTGGCTTTCAATTAAAAAAAAAAAGTTATCTTGAAGGACATCCGCATTGGGCTCCATGCTTCATGTTTGGCACCATGAACCTGGCCAGCTCTAAACTCTGTGTTTAGTGAGCACCCAGCATCCACCAAGTATGGTAGAAAGTGCTGATGCACAAAACCAAAGAAGGAGTAATTTTCCTCTTCGGGAGACGACAAAAAGAGACAGGCCAATGAGAAGGGCAATAAGAGATTAGGAAAGAGAGGCTAGGTCACTGGTCCCAGGCTCATTTTAGGCAATGTCAAGCAAATGCGAATTTTTGTATGCTCTCCCAGTACCGAATGAATGTGAATGAGACTTTGTATGTCTCAGTTTCCTTCTACCTGAAATCAGACATTCTTGAAGTTCATCTATATTGACCTTATATCCAGTATCAGCTCTGTGGGTCTGAGTCCCGTAAGCAGTGGCAAGCATATCTTGTTGTTACAGGCTGAATTGTGTTTTCCAAAAAGTGATAGGTTGCAGTCCTAACCTCCACTACCTCCGAATGTGAGCTTATTTGGAAATAGGGTTTTTGCAGGTGTAATTAGTCAAGATTCTATCATGCTGGAGTAGGGTGGGCCCCACTCCCATATGCTTGGTGTCCTTACAATAAAGTGGCCATGTGAAGTCAGAGACACGGAGAGAAGCCCATATGAGAACTGAGGCCCAGACTGGAGGTCCGGATTAAAGAGATGTAGCTACAGGCCAAGGAAGGCCAAGGGGTGCTGGAGAGCCACCAGAAACTAGCAAGAGTCTGGAAAAGATCCTCTCTACAGGTTTTAGAGGGAGAATGGCCCTTCTGACTCCTTAGTTTTAGGCTTCTGGCCTCCAGATTGTGAGTGAATATACGTTTTGTTGTTTGAGGCCACCCAGTTGTGGTACTTTGTCCAGAAAGTCCCAGGAAACTGACACCCATGTGAAGGAACATAATATGTGGCACCTGGACTCAGAACAGCCAGCCTCAAGCATCTCTTGACCTACTACAAGGTAGGTCTCTAACAGAGAGCAGATGGTTTAACCCCTGCACCTGAATTCCCTTTTCTCCGCATTGGGCGTAACAAGAGCAGGCAGCTACCCGTAGCCTTTTGAGCATGAAAGTGTTGAGTATGAATAGTACTTGGCACAGAGCCTGGCACATAGCAAGCCAGGGGGAGGGCTCTTAGTCTTCTTCTGAAGACATTGGCATTTTGACCATCCCCTCTGATCCTTCTCTACAAACACAGCCAGGCACAGTAACCAGACCCAACCCTGCACTCTGTGTGCAAGAACACATTGCGGTTTAATACAAGAGCACAATAATATTCTCCTTTCTCCTTGCAATATAAAAGGTCATGCAAATCCTCTACTTCTTATCACTGTTTAAAATAAGTTCTGCCACTCAACACCTTTGCTGTTTGATAAGGCATCATGTTGCAAAGTATGTGCTCCTGAGTGAGACAGAGCTGGGGTCCAGTCTTAGCTCAGAATGATGGCATCCTATGTACATTGGAATGACTTTTTTTCTCTGTAAAAATACAGTTGCATTTGTTTTTGAAGTTTACTACAAGGAGTCAGTGGTATATAGAAGGGGCCTAACCCTAGACCCAACGGACAGAGGGGACCCCTAAATGTTTGATATTTGGTCTGTTAAATGATGATACCCACTCTTGGTCCTTCTAATATGTTGACTGAGTGATTTTACAACAGCTCATTTGTCCCGTGAGGAGAGCAGGGTTGGCAAAGCCCCTCCTAGCTGATAGAGGAGAAAGGGAGGTTCGTGAAGGCAGACCCCGATTCCTAGGAGGTACATGGGTCAGTCACAGCACCAACATCAGCCTGCAGAGGCCATGCACCCCCGCCCCCGCTCCTCGCAGAAGCATTTCACATCCTTTGTTCTGTGTTTTTGAGTGGCTATGCAAAAGCTAAATTAATTTGCTTTGATAATTGTATAAAACTACAGAAACCAAGTTGCCTACCTTCAAATGAAACTGCCTCCAGGGCTGTGTTTATTTGCCGTGTGTGTGTGTGTGTGTGTGTGTGTGTGTGTGTGTGTGTGTGTGAGTGAGGGCCCATCTGTGTTTGTGTGAGTGTGTGAGTGCCATTTGAAATGACAGGCAGATGATATTCAGTCCTAATTATAATTGCTGGTGCCGGTTTGTATGGGTGCAAAACTTTCAAATTTAAACTCTATGAGTCAGTGAGGATGAAGAATTGAATTTTTAAAAAATTGTAAATATTCCTTAAAAAGATTGATCTTCCTCAGTTGGGAGGAAAAAAAGGTACATTCAACTTACCGGGGCCTCCGTTCTCCAAACATTTCCTGCTGCCCTTCATTTGTTTATGTTTCTGTTTCTTAAAACACCCCTTCTCACCACTTGGGTTTGCTTGGCCACCAGAACCCGTTCCCAGGCCTCCTTTTGTGGCCTCGTCTGGGCTTGTCACACTCACACACCGGACTGGTGGGGCTCGCCTGTGTCTGCCCCCGTCACGCTGGCGGGTGGTCTAGTCCACTCGCTCTTCCCTTGCCAGGTGGGTCTGTCAGCCTCACTGAGGAGCAAAGGAGGGCGACATTTGTAACGTCACCCCAAGATGGGTGACAAAGTAATGTCAACATTTGCAGCAGCTTAATGTCTAAAAGGTAGTCATTTCTGAATCTGTCTCGTTCCTTCCTGGAGACTATGAGTTGCTTCAAGGACAGGTCTCAGGTTGACTTGCTAAGGCTTCTCGGCGGTGGGGCACAATGGCCCGGGATGTCTTTGGCACCAAGCAGCACCTCGCACCCTGCGTGCCCCATCGCATAGAAGGGCAGGTGACACGGGGAATGACACTCCTGTGTCCAGGGTCACAAGAAGCCTTCAAATGCTGAGGCCCCCAGGACTGCAGACCCCAGGGGAGGCCGAAGGAGACAGGCAAGAACCAGACAGGCTTGGGCGGCACCTGCTAGCTGAGTGTGCACGGCACGCACAGGCCCCGCTTGCCTGGAGTGGCGCCAAGGGGGCAGGGCATTGACCACGCGGTCCCGACCAAGCCCAGGTCAGGCGCCCCCCGCGCACTCACACCCGCTTCCCACTGCCTCGTCTGCAGTGGGCAAACCAGCTAAGCAGCTAACGCAAGTGCGGCCGAGACGGGGCAGAGATTCTAAGGCTCTGATAAGTCACGAAACCATCCTCCCCCACTGGTCTCTCATTTCACATCTTTCTGCTCTCCGCTCAACACCCACTGCCCCCACGAATTTCTCTCCTCCACCTCTTTAGGCACACGCATCACTTACTTGATGATCAGATAGGCCTGGACTGCCTTCTAGGAAAAATGCACAGATATTATTTGCAAAGGCTAAAAAGCAGGTGTTCTCCAGCTTATCTGAATATTTTGAGTAAATCCCGGTTTTGAAATGCAAATGCTTCTGCAGTCTGTTTAGTTTGAGATAAAGCAGTGAACAATGAGTTAATCCTTATTTTATGCAATTCATTATCAGAAGCCTGTGACCAGGCCAGCCACCTTTTTAAGCATAATAGTGGTCACGCGCAGGTAGATAACTCCTTGCCCCCCGTAAATCACATTTATCAGATAGATTATGTGGGATATAAACAGACCAGGGTATAAATGTTTTATGTGTGCTTACATATGCAATACAGAAAGATGATTGCTTTAAGTATTTATTTATTCAATATTAAACATCTCAGTACTTATAAAATTTTTCGTTATTGTTCATGCAAAAAGCTGATTTCTTTTTTCTTCCCAGGGTGAAATTGAATGTATTCATCTCTGAGAAACATGATTTAATCTTTCAGAGCGGCGGTGGGAAGGAGTGTGGAATCCCTTTGATTTTTTTTTTTTTATTGTCTTTAAGTAGTTGCAAAAGAAAAAAATTGAAAACGCAATAATCTACCCAGTCCCGTTAAATTAAATCCTCTCAACATTCTCCTTCCTTCTCTCATGTCTGTCCAAAACCAAACAAGTACGCAAGCAAACAATTGTCCCCCCCGGTCCCCGCCGCCCCCCGAGTCCCAGCCCCACCTCGGAAGGAAAAGGTGGTCCAGGAACCTGGGGGAACAGGCAGCTTGATTTTGGAGAACATCCCCACTGTGGTTTCCAGAGCATGTCGCTTAGAGCCGATGCGATTATTAAAAGTTATCTAACAGGATTCTTTTCTCCTGTGTCCCTAAGGACCACCGAGGGCACCTCCTCCCTGCCCAGTCGGCTGAGCACTGGGGCTCGGCAGGAGGGCAGAGCAGCTGACTTGTGCATCTAGAATGTTGACAACGACCTACATGTTTGCTTAGCTTACTACTGGGGCGTCATGTAGGCTCTCAGACATGGTTTTCTGCTTCAGTTTCTATTGACTCCTTTCTGATGGCACTAAAATGTGCAAATCCATATTTTATTTATAACCAAAGTGGTACCATTAAAATGAAACCAGGACCCCAGGGCTACGTCTGTCAGACACATGCCCATCACAAGTGGATGTCAACATGAATGCGGAGTCCTGACACCTCCTCGTTCGCAGCTCTTAGAGTAAATCCATCTGCAGATATCTGATGGCAGTCAAGGTCACAGCAGTGGGGGAAAACAAATGAAGACATCAAGGACGCATTTTCCAAGACAGATGGCGCCTACACACCAAACCAGCTCACTCGCTGGGACTGGATGGACAGCTTTCAGGAAACGTGGACGGATTTTTCGGTCGTATTGACCACTTTGATTTACCAGGTCATTTCACTCTAAATAGTGAAACTGTTTTGTACATGAGACCTTAAGAACTCTGGCTGAACAACTACCTCTTTAAAGGGTATTCCTAAGGGAAGGGTGCACAGACCAAATGGTAGCCCCTGGGATGTCATCCGGAGCAAAGAGTTTGCTGGATTTCACGGCAAGTCAACGAAAACTCATTCTTATTGAGCAGTTGCTATGTTCTGATTTGGGGCCCCTTACACAGAAATGGGTTTATTGTGAAGTAACAGGGCCTGAGCCTCAGGCCTTCCCCTGGCAGTGGCTTTCTCCCTGACCTGGGAGGGAAACTAGCAATTTGATATTCACAGTGCGGTATCCATGTCCTTAAATAAGCCCTCTCCCCCAAATGTTATTTGCTTCAGGCCTTACAAAAGCTGCATCCACCCTGCTTTATATATTTCACAACAATCTCATAGTTGTGTGAATTTGACAATGACTTAAATAGACCCCATCACACCAGAAATCACAAGAATAAATGGAACAACAAGAGAACTATCAAAACGTACTATTTTTACAAAACCCCGGTTTGGCATTTTTATTTCAGCATAACATCCCTTTTGATTAGGTTTGCAGATCTGAATGGTATTGTATTGGTTTTATTGCTTTCTGGTATTTAACAGGTAAATGTTCCATAGTTTGGTAATACTGTAGCCATAGAGCTACCTAGATGATCCTAGGTTTGTTACTATACAGAGTACATGCTAAGAAATTTACTTAGGTTAGCAAGGAAGTCCTTGAGATTTTCCCCCTCTAAAAAGAAACTTGACAATACTCAGGATTGAAATATACCTCGGTAGCCCCAGTCCATCCAGTAAATGGACAGCCTTGGCTTTGTGATGGAACTAAAATGTGAGTCCGAGGATGAAGGACTCCTTCTGCTCAGAGGGCATCATGGGTGATCATTCTCATTTTACCACCTCCTGGCTCTTATCTTATCAATCGATTGATTGATTGATTGATTGACTGGCTGTAGTTGATTCCTGGGCTGTGCCTGTGGCCTGTGTCCGAGATGCTTAGGAGTGACAACATGAAGTCTTGAGAAAGGTAGGACTTGCTCAAGATCTATAGCTCTGTGGTGCACCTTCAATGGCTCCCGACTGCCTGCAGGCAAAAGTCTAAATTCCTTGGCAGGACACACAGCCGTCCATGACTCCCTCTCTGTCTCCTCTTGTGTCCAGTCTAACTGGCTGCTATTACCCCCTGGTGGAGTCTCCTGCTCCACCTGCTTTCCAGTGCTCTGGACAAACACCCCTCCCACGTGTTGTCTGCCTGCATGGCACCTCCACAGTCTCCGCTCTGCTCCCTCCAACCCTTGCAGCCGGCCACCTGGGGAGAGCAAGCCACTCTTTTTCCAGGTACCGTCTCCAGAATCATCTCCCTGAGGGCGCCTTTCCTGTCCATGCTGCCACTCCCTACGCGACACAAATCCCCTTTGAAGGCAGCTCAAATTGCTCCCTCCCTAACATCCCTAGTTTCCAGAATAGTCATTGCACTACTTGAATATAGGACCATCTTCCCTCTTTAACTATCCGTTCCTCTAGTTGCTCATCGATGGTGTTTTTTTGGTTCAACGTCACTAATTAAGATGTTCCTGGCCTGAATATAAAAAGGATGGAACATAGTTTTACCTCCTGCAACTTTTGCTTGAGAATTTGATCGTGTAAATTTCTTTAACTTCTGACTTGTTTTGGAAACTTGATCCATAGTGTTGAAAGTTGTCAAGAGAGGTGCCTGCCATGAAGTGGGGCTTCAGAAGGTTTCCACTGAATGAATGAGACCATAAACCTCCCCATATTTCTCCAGCATAGGCTGTGATGGACCCACAGGCCACAGCATGACATTTAAAAAAAAAAAAGTGAAATCTTATGCAATAATTTCTTGTCTATAAGCCGATGCAAATGCAACAGTGTATTTTTCTCTCCCCAGAAAGAAATAGATTTCTAGAGTGTGGTTTTAGTGGGAGGCCATTTTCATTTCAAATTTTGTTTCTTTTCCTTGTTCCTTTTTTTTAAGTTAAGTGGCTGTGGCTTGTCTAGAGAAGAACATTACTCAGTTGTTGCAGCTACTGCTGCCCCCAATTCACAGATGTTTCCCTGTAGGATTCCCATGTCCATGGATAGAGTGACTAACCTGTAGTATTTTATAACTAGAGTCAGAGACAAACATAAACAGAAGTACACTGAGGAGTTTTTATCTGCTTCAAGGAATTACTAATTCATTCTGCTACTGATCTTCTCTTTTGTTTTAACTTTCACCTGGGACAGAGTATAGGACGATGATGATAAGCCAGATGCCTGACTTTGAACTAAGACGCTAGTGGGCACTGGTCCATGGCCTTGCCTGGCCTCATCATCTTCATCCGTAAAGTTGAGATAAAAATGTAACTCCATCATAAAGCTGTTGAGAGGATTAAATGTGACAGTGCATCAGGTGAGGGCTCACTAAATCATTTAGAGCTGGCTACACCAAGACGTGTTTCCCATTCAACTGTTCTTGAACTTAGACTACTTAAGAATCAGTTGGGAAGCTTATTAAAATGTACAATTCCTGGGGGTGCCTGGGTGGCTCAGTCAGTTAGGCATCTGACTCTTGGTTTAAACTCAGGTCACGATCTCAGGGTTGTGAGATCAAGCACCACGTCAGGCTCCACACTCAGCAGGGAATCAGCCTGAGATTCTTTCCCCCTCCCTCTCCCTCTGGTCTCCCCCGCACCCCCCCACCCCCGGCTCACACTCTCTCTCATTCTCTCTCTAAAATAAATAAATAAGTACAAGTACAATTCCTGGATGTCTTCTGGGTGGGTGTGGTCCATTGGGTCCAGTGTGGGTCTTGAAATCTGCATCTGGGACATGTCTTCACACTGATTCTGATGAACAGTCTGTGGCCTGAACTCGGAGCCACGCAGAGCCATCGTGTCACTTTCTTTTTTTTTTTTTTTTAAAGATTTTATTTATTTATTTGACAGAGAGAGACACAGCGAGAGAGGGAACACAAGCAGGGGGAGTGCAGAGGGAGAAGCAGGCTTCCCGCGGAGCAGGGAGCCTGATGTGGGGCTCGATCCCAGGACGCTGGGATCATGACCTGAGCCAGAGGCAGATGCTTAACGACTGAGCCACCCAGGTGCCCGCACCGTGTCACTTTCAAAGCCACTTCAAAAGCTGAATGCAGAAATCTTTCTTCCTATTCCCTGATTATCTGCTATCAAATGCTGTGAGCTGGTGCACAGAGTTTCTGCTTTCCGGAGCCCATGATGTTGTTGGACGTCACAGAGTGTGGGCCAGACTTCTCAGACTCGCCCGGTGCTGTCAGCATTCATCCTGTATCTTCAAACTTCCACCAGACTCTGGCATTCATGCCACAACCTCAGAAAGATGCCCCATAGATATGGGATGTGCAGTGAAGGAAAGCCCTCAGGCTGGGAAGTAAGTCAGACAAATGGAGGTTTGGACATGCTTCGGTCACTCATTTTCTCTGTGTGCATAGAGGAAGGGGAGGAGTAGAAGGCAGGCGTACGGGAGAAAGGAAGAGCAGAGCCCTCCATAAAAAAGAAGGGTAGCAACTTGTGCCTCACAGGTTTTCTTGTGAGGTTTAAATGAGATGTGTAAAGCATGCAATCCTTCCTGCGCTTACCACCCACTTAACACTGGATGATATATGTGGATATTTACTGCCATTTAATTGTCGTTCATGCCCCAGTTTTGTCTTCCCACTAGATTATAAGCATTGTGAGATCAAAGACTGTGAGTCAAGCCTGTTCTGTCTTCCCCTACCCATTCTTCCACTCCCCCACAGCCCCACACCCCCACATTCTCTGTCCCTGTGAATTCTCAGCCATCCCAAGTGACAAAAGAGGAAGCAATAAACAGGCCGCAGATTCAGTTCCTGACCTAAAAGACAAGATTATTGGGCAAGACAGAGCCAAGTAACCCAGGTTCACTGCGAAATATCACGCAATGACCGGTTGGTCGCCTGGAAAAGCAGAAAAAGTACCTTCCAGAAGTGGTCAGAGCTGTAGGGAGTTATAAGAATTGCTTGATATTTTCTGTGCTTGACACCTAGACCTCATCTTACTTATGCAAGGTGTCCACCAAGGCCCTGCTCACCTCCTGCTGTTACCTAGATCCCATCACAGCTGGGCAGGCTGTCTGCAGCCCCTAAGTGAGACTCACTTCAGGGGTCGGTGTCTTGGAAGAACTAGATGATGATACACATCCTCATAGACATTGAAGGCACTCCGATATTTGTTGAATGAAGAACAAGTAGCCTAATGGTCTGTGTGTCTATCTTTTAAGGCCGTATCTTAAAAAGAATAGATGACATATATGAAGAACCAGAGCATTTTTGTAAAAACAAATCATGCATAGGTTAGAGCAAGGCTTACAAATTATTCATTGGTAATTTAAGAGCTGTGCTGCTGAAGGGAATAGGTCTGAGGCCTCACTTCATAGGTTTGCTTTGTCGGAACATTCTCAAGCTGTCTGGGGACACAGGCAGGGCTGTGATCCTTCCAAGCCCTCGGCTCCTGAAAGGAAGGCAGGCGCCTCTGGAACTGCCCCTACCCCCTCACCACTGCAGCCCCTTCCTCATCAGTGGCTCGTGGCTCATGGTATGGTGGGATTCATCTGCGTCTCTCCCCTCTTGTCTCTCAGAGCTTCTAACCCTGCCTGTAAGCTGACATCTTAAAGGAAATATATGTTCATAAACTAGAGGAAGGTCCTCTCTCTGGGCAGGCAGGGAACTCACTCTCATCGGTAAACACTGAGTGCCATTTTCCTCCTCCACCCCCAACATTTGATTTATATTAAGTGAAACAGACTATCTTTACAAAACCATATGAAAAGGGTTTTTTCATAATCAAAACTCTATGTGGCTGAAACATAGCTCACTTCTTCAAAGTTTCCCACATAGATCATAATCGCATGTGTGTAGAACTTTAGTTCTCCGTCCCCTTTCCCTGCTGGGTCCAGTTCTGGATGTGTCTCATGTAGGGTGGAGCTGCTTTAGTTTGTGTTGGGAGCTAAATCTCTACCAAAGACGAAAAGGCAGTATTTCGAGCTGTCCCGTGACCCAAGGTGAAGTCTCCAGGTTCTTCTTTAGGGTACACTGAAATAAGCCATCTCTCAAGACCCCTGGCAGAGGTGATTTCCTAAACCCTCACACTGTAATTTATAACAACAGTACAGATGATAACATCAGTAACACGCATCACGTATGGAGCAGACCTGTGGTGTCTCATAGACATTGGCCCCATTGACCCCACTGGTCGGTTGAGTAGACAACAAACAATGCAGACTGTAGACGTTTCTTCTAAGTCAGAAAGCTCTCTTTTCCCTCATTGATTACAAAACCTTATTATGACCACGTACGCTAGTTGACATCACTTACCTCGTTTTTCCCCATGGCAGAAATCCTATTTTATTCATATGATGCTACCCTTCTCACCTAACGAAATCTGCCCAGACGGCGCATCCGGATTTGAACGTGATGGATACTCTAGCCAGACCCTTCCTTGCGAAGCTATTTTCATCCCTATGTCACAGGGAAGTAGCTGGGCTCCTGGGGGGGAAGACTTGCCCCTAAACCGTATATCTCTCTCCAAATATCTAACGTCCACTTTTTATCCCAGATCTTTTTGACTTTAACTGAAAGAAACTTCTTTTTATCAGAGACATTTTTTTTCCCCCTAGACCATGTAATAAAGAAAAGATTATAGTGGATAGACCAAATGTTGAAGGCCAACCAGAGGCCTCAGGCTTTTGGACCCGAGTCCAGGGCACTGGAATAATTCGAAGAAGCAGGGTCCACAGTTACCATTGTTAACACTACAAGCTAATGAAAAACAGACCTGATCCGAAGCCATAGTCTACTAAAAGGAATCGGTTTGCAAGAGTTGGCTAAGTGGTAACCGGGTCCCAGGTTAGGCGATTTTGTTCTTAGTGTCACTGTTTACTCACTTGACCTACCTTCAGCTTCTACAGGAAAGAGAGAGCTAGAGAGAGAGAGAGAGAGAGGAGGATTTTCAGGTTGCTTTTCAAATCTAAGAATTTATGAAATCCCCTGAATATAAGCATAAATGAGGATTAAGCCCAAATACAAAGTTATTCCTGCTTTTGTGATGACAAGTTATTTCCCCTACTTTCAAAAGCAAGGTTTTCTCGGAGGGCCCCTTGGCCGCTCTCACTGAGTCCAGAACACGGTCTGGGGCAGAAGCTGAGACCGAGGGCAGAGGTCCGGAGAATATGAAAGCCCCATAAACAGGTATACATTAGATACATTTCAGACACAATGCATTGTTCTCCTGAATTTAAAGTTTAAAAGCAAAAGATAAAAGAAAACCGAGCTCTGAAGCAAGGCTTTCTAAATAGTTTTCCTTCTCATTCTTATGCGCTGACCCGGAGCCTCTTTTATATGCCTGAGCCTGGTGAGCGGCCCTGGCGGGAACGTTTACCTTCATCAGAGCAAAGTAAGAGAGAGGAAATCTTTATTGTTGGCGGCGAGCTCAAAAGATGTTGCCCACAGTATGAGCGGAGCTCCTGGGAGATACATTTTTAAAATTTTTTGGTTTTCTCTGGAATTCCAAATGCTAATGTCACCCCGAGTGAGGGGTCTTCATTTATTGATCTTTCGAGACTGATTTTGAAAGGCCTCATATGGAAATTTAAGTAAATGTAGTTGGAGATCTTGGCCACCACAGACTTGTCGATATTCTAATCAAGCCACAGTTTTCTCTTCCAACTAGATAATGATCATAGCTTGTACTCACAGCCCCCAGTTTATGAAAACGCAGGTGCTAACTTCTTCAGGAGGCAATTTTATCTTTTCAAATAGACATGCATTTTTTTTAGGGTATGGGCTGTAACTTTGCATAAAGCCTCAAGTTAAAGGTACAAACACCAATTAAGAATGACAGTTTTTCTGGAAGGAGAGAGAGAGATACAATTTATATATTATATATATTTATGTCTTATGTTGCTGTGTAATAGATATTATTTATATATTATATATTACTATATTATAGAAATTATACTTATTAAATATTAGCCTATATTAGAGTCACTTGTATTTACACATGTATGTAAATATTCATAGAACATTTAATATATTAAATAATTATATAATATATCCAATTGGCTAGATTTGATTCCCTGGAATAAAAATACACTTCACTTAAAAGAAGACTTCCTTATCGACCCTTGAGGGCACCTGCAGCGGAGCAGAGGGCTTGAAGGAGCACACTGAGCTAGTATGCATCTTACCCCTGCATTTTCCTGGGCTTGTAGGCTTTCACACACATACTACATAGCAATGGTAAGTCATCCCTCCACTTTTCTTTATACCCCACTGAGATTTTCCACGTGGACCAAGGAAGGAGAGAAAAGAGTCTATCAGTCAAGAGATACAAAGAGGCTTTATCAATTCAGCGAGAAATCGTTAATTCAATCTAAGGCTTCGGAATATTTTAATGTCCACTTACGATGTTAATGGAGGTTAATTGGCATTCATTTCAAGACTTTCTTCTTTTCATCACTTTTTAGTCCAGGTGGGGGAGGTGTGCTCTGCATTTGCTATTCAGGTTAGGATCTTGGGATCAGCAAGACGCCCCTTCTTCTCTCCTCCCCTGGAAGGCCTCATTGTCATTCCAATGAAAACGCTTACCTGGAAACAAAAGTGCAGGTTTCTCCACCTGGAGTTCCTTGTTATCAGCCCTGAGTCCTAATTCTGAATGGTATCTTAAGCTCTAAACTAAATCTGCTTCAAGCTCAGAGGCAGTTTCTCCTCGTCTTTCTCCCTAGAGATTCAAAACAAAAAGCCAACAGTAGTAAACCTTACGCGCTTCCATTGTAACAGTAGCATATATACGGTATTGTAACAGTAGCATATATACGGTACTAAATTGAAAACTTAAGAAAGTTTTCACACAATGCACACTAAAAAGAAAACTTAAGAAAGAAAAAATATGTGTCTACAGACTACTCACCACCCAGAGAAACCACTGCTGACATCTTACCGTATTTCTGTCTTTATGCTTTTTTTTCCACTTCTTTCTAGAAATGCAATTTTGTGTCCTACTCACTGACAAATAAACCAACACACGCGACACTTACCTTGACATCAGCAGGATATTTAGAAGTACTTTTTAGCCGAGGAAGAGGAAAGGAACATCACCGGCTGCCCAGCCAGCCAGCTGGCCGGAGTTGGGCTGAAATCTCCGTGGACGTCCTTCCCGCGGCTTCTCTACACCTGCGTCCTACGTCCCCGTGTCACTTTTGCCCCCAGTTGTCCTGTAAAGTGTTGAGCAAAATGACAGCACACTCCCGGTAGAATTTTGTCGCTTGCCTTTTTTCACTTAGCGGTGCCGGAAGCTTCTACGAGGTGAGTGGCCCAGAAGCACAGGGGCTAAGTTACCCTCATAGTTTGGGGCTGCTGTGTTCTGCCACCTTCCAGGTAGGACTTCTGGAGCAGCTGGGCTTTGGAGAAGGGGTTTCTGAATCGTCGTTAAAATTCGGGCCAACTGTGCCACCTCCAGAGGCTAGCACCTTGCTTTCCCCTGCAGCGGGAGGGCTGTGAATACTCTGAGGCCGAGGAAAGCGATCCTTTTAACATCTCGGAAGGAGAACAAGACAGTTTCTTTGTGCGGCTTGGGCTCCAAATCCCCATGAGACATTTGGGGGCCACTTTAGATTCTAGCAGGAGTAGGGCAGGGAGAAGGAAAAAGGGAGAGAGAGAGAAAGGAGCAGAGGGAGAGGGAGAAAGGAGGGGGGGGGTGAGACAGGGACAGAGAGACCCAAGCCACCCGCGTTTGCTCCATCGCAAAAGCTTTATTTCAGAATGGTTCCAGAGGCCCCGGTGTGGAAGCTGCAGGCTCTCAGCCCACAGGCCGCCCCGAATGCTCTAGCGTCCTGTGGGTGTGTGCTGGCTTTTCCAGGCCTGCACTGAAATCCTGAAATCTGACCTCTCTGAGGCCTCAGGCATTGGTCTCAAAGGGATCAGCTTCTGGGCTGCCTTCTCTGGGGCAGCCACCCCAAGGAGAGGCACAAGGGAACACTTCGCAGCTAAAAGGCTCCAGAAAATCCCCGTGTTTCCGCTGTTCCCGGGGCAAGCACCCTTCCCTCTGCGCCAAGCCCAGGGGTCCGGGAGGAGGCTGGGGGCTCCGAGCCTGGGACCTGGCTGCTTGCTGCAGGATGACTGAGCCAGGTGGTCTCCCGACCTGGCTGACGGTGGTCAGAGGACAAGCCTCCAAACACCTGCCGTGTGACGGCTGTGTGGTCCCTGCCACCGCCCACTCGAAGCAGTGTCCCTGAGTTGATGTGGACATGTTCAATGCACAGGAATACAGCTCATGTGCCCTTATTAATTAGAACTTGGGGCCATGTGTTCTTCTAATATTAGGAGCCCTGGCAAGAAATATCTCTAAGATGTGTGATTGAAAAGCAAAAACATGAAACACAGTTTGTGTCTCTAGATGCTAATTTACATCGATGCCAACATTACTAAGTTAAAATATATTTTAAAACATTTTTATAGTAACACTGAATTTTTAATGCATAAAACGTCATAAAAAACTATTATAATATCCAAAATACTCTAAATTAATTTCATAAAGAGGCACTCTTAAAGGAGACACATGACAAGACTTCAGTTTTATCGTTGTTGTTTTTATGTTCACTTTGCTAATTTAAAGATAGTTTCTTTGACTTCCGTGGGGAAAAAGTACATTTAAAAATATTAGCTGTTCATATTTAAATAAATCAATGTCTCTTTTCCAGCTTTGTTATTCTACCTTCTATTTAACTTGTTTTTAAATCCCCTAGGAGGACTTCCAGTGTGAAAGGGAAATGTAATTTCCACACCAACGGATCAAGAGGTTCTGGTACTTTCTTTCTTTCTTTTTTTTTTTTTTAAGATTTTATTTATTTATTTGACAGAGAGAGACACAGCGAGAGAGGGAACACAAGCAGGGGGAGTGGGAGAGGGAGAAGCAGGCTTCCCACAGAGCAGGGAGCCCGATGCAGGGCTTGATCCCAGGACCCTGGGATCATGACCTGAGCCGAAGGCAGACACTCAACGACTGAGCCACCCAGGCGCCCCAAGAAGCTCTGGTACTTTCTTAGAAATGTTCTTAACATAACGTGCATTTATTTAGGAACATGGCACCACTATATGTGCTTATGTGATGTAATGTGTGTGTGATGCAGTGTCTGTGATGCTGTGTGTGTGTGTGGGTGTGAGAGAGAGAGGGATGCAGTGCATGTGTGTGTGTGTGTGGTGCTGTGTGTGTGTGTGTGTGTGAGACAAAGGAGTATGGGATCTAATTCCCGTGGGCTTTGCCTAAGACAGGAGCATGGAGAGGCCGTTCGAAAGACGGAGCAAAGGCAAGTATGTGGTTTCCTAGAAGTGTGTGGTAAGAACATGGAAATTCTCCTGGTTGCTGCCATTTGCCTCAGGATGCAGGTGGTAAGCCATGGGCTGAGAACGAGGATGGAGAGGGGTGCATCTTGCAAATTTGATGGGAAGGAGGAGTGAGCTGCTCATCTAGGAAGAGCACAAACTAAGGAATCAGGAGCAGACATGGGTTTCTGGGCACCATGGAGATCCCCCAGTTAAGCAGATGGTCGGGAATTTAAAGAGAGATCTGCTAGTGAGGGTCTGTTAAAGAGGTCCCCTCATCCGTGTCTAGCATCCTGGGTATGCGCGGCATAGGCAGATAGTTTAGTATTACCAGGGTGTTCGTGAGCAAGTCAGACAGTGAGAGAGAAGCAAGGCGGGCTTGTGTAGACAGCTCACGGAACCTCAGCTGGGCTGGGAAGGAAGAGGGTATAGCTGAGGGAGGCAAGAGACAGGGCAGGGGGTCGGGTCACAGCTGCCTTGTTCCTTTGTTCCTTGTGACCTGAGCAACTCCCGAAGGCCCCACCTCCTACTGTTATCATCTTTAAGGGTAAGGATTTCAACCTTCAGATTTAGGGGGATGACCTAGCTTCCATATTTTCCGGCTGAAAAATAAAAGAGTGATCAGAAGAGGCTCTCCACCCCACCACCCCACACCAGCCGAACCTTGGTCAGCACCACATCCTGACATTCTTTCATGATGGATGGCCCGTCCCTGCTGCCGTGGACCCCCAGAAACTCTTTCTGGGCGTTTGTCACCTGTTCTTTTAACGCAAAGATGTGCTACAGCCGTTCACCCCTCTGCCTCTCCTCTACTACCACATTCTCTCTGTTTGCCCTTTCCATCACAATAGAAACATTCTAGAATCTTCCCCATTGTGAAAACAAAACCCCACACTTCACATTTTTCTCCAACTACCACTGTTCCATCTCTCTATTTCCCTCAATAACAAAACTCTACAAAAAAATGTATGTACTCACTGTCTCCAGCCTTCTCACCCCATTCTGTCTTGACTCACTTCAATTAACCTTTCGCCCTGACTGCCCCCACTGAAACTGCACGCCGATCAGAGACACCTGCTGCTGGAGTCACCTGCAAGTGTTGGGCATTGGCAGCCTGTCCAGCACACATGGCGGGTCATTGCTCTGCCTTGGAGCACAACCTTCACTTGTTCCAAGCGTCACACTCTTCTGGGTTGTCTCTTTCCTTACTGGTCATTCTTTGGTGCTACCCCTCCCCTCCCTTATTCCTAAATGTTGGGGTTCCCCGAAGCTTAGTTTTCTGATCTCTTCCCTTTCCCATGCATAGCCCCTCCGTAGGTAATATTACACAGAGCATGGCTTTTAATACTCTTCTATTGAACTGCTGCCCCTTCTCTGAATTCTAGATTGATTCTCAACCCCTTACTTGGCATCTCCAACTGGAACACAAGTCAGAATTATGTCAAAACCGGCTACTCCTGAGTCTTTCTCATCTCTATAAATGGTGTTGTGGGTTGAATCATGCCCCCCCATTCACATGTTAACATACTAACCCCTGGTACCTCAGAATGTGACCTAATTTGGAAATATGGTCATTGCAGATATAATTAGTTAAGGGGAAATGGGGCTACACTAGAGAAGGGTAGACCCCCCTAATCCAGTAGGACTGGTGTCCTTACAAAAAGAGGGACGCACACGGGGAGAACACTACATGAAGATGAAGGCAGAGATGGGGGTGATGCAGCAAAAGACAAAGAAACCCCCAGAAGTTAGGAGAGAGGCAGGAACAGACTCTCCCTCCCAGCCTCAGAAGGACCAACCCTGCAGACCCCTTGATCTCAGACTTCCGGCCTCCAGAGCTGTGTGGTGATGCGTGTCTGTTGTGTAAGCAAGCCCTCAGTGTGTGGAGCTCTGAGAGAGCAGCCCCAGAAGACGAGGACGGATAGCCACGCCATTCTTCAGGCTGCAGGAAGAAGCCCAACCTTGACTCACCCTTGACTCTTCCCCTCTACATTCAATACAAATGCAACACGGGATCAGATCTCCACGCTGGACAGAGGCTCGCTCCCCCGCAACAAGCACCAGCCCCTTCCCTAGTCCGCCTGCGCCCTGCTCGTCTCTTTAGAATATTCTATACGAGGCGCCAAAACCATCCATAGGAAACTTGCCAGATTGCACCACCACTCTTCTTGAAACTGCCATCACTTCCCAAGCCCTTCGGAGTAAAGGCCAACGTCTTTACAATGGCTGACAAGGGACTCAGATTTCCTCCTTCAGCACCCTCCCACTCAGGGATGCTATTCTAGAGGCATGAGCTCAGCCTGGCTCTGCCTTGAACTTTTCCAAGATGTGTGCACCACAGGGCTTTGGTACTTGCTTGTCCCTCCTCCTGGAACCCTCTTGCCCAGCCGTCATCAGCTTTCCCTCGTAAGCCTGCATCACCAGCTGCCTCTCTTCCTTCAAGAACTGGTTCAGCACACCTGATGTAGTGACCCGCGCAGCAGTTCGACCCTCCTTGCCCCTCCATCCCTCACCCTGCATGTCTTGTAGTTTCCTTACCACACGTGAGAGCCTCCTGTCCATCCGTGCCCTTGCCTGCCTTCCCCACTGGAACCGAAGCTCCATGAGGGAAAGGTCATCGCTTGGCTTTGCTGCTGCATTCCCAGTGTAGAGAACAAGGCTCAGCCCAGAGCAGTGCTCTCTGAATTTGTGTTGAGTAAATGAAGGGATAATTAGGGACTTCTCAAAACCATTTCCCTCCACTTGCTTCAGGGTTCGTATGCTAAGCATTAATCATCTCCATCCAGGCCCTACCAGAGGAACCCACGGTCTCTTCAAACTGCGGTCATTGTAAGCCCCCATCAGTATGATTCCTGGTGGTCTCAGAGGAGAAGTCAAAGAGTGAATAGTCTTGAAATCAGGCTTTCTCCGTGATTGTTTCCAGCACACCGGCACAGCCCCCTGGAGAACTGATATCCGAGGCACATAGCCGCCAGCCTGAGAGCAACTGCAACCTACATTTAAACTAAAGATGCTTTACGTGCTGGAAAGGCAGCTTGGAAGAAGATGATCTATTATAGATCATTAACTGTGCCATAACAGTCTTCATGTTAAAAGTCAGCAGAATTTTCAAAGCAATTTCCTTAATTATTTTCTCATGTTTGTTTGAGCCCAAATTATAAAATTTGGAATTCTGCGATGATCCCAGCCATATTTATATTTCACCACATTTCAAAAAGGAAGAATAGCCAAGAGGTGAACATTTTGGGTTCTGAACGTTCTAGAATAATTTTTAAAGGCAATTAGATCACAACCCATCTTAGCAGAACTTTTTCTATGCAATGATTTTTCAAACTGACTTGGTTTTCCATATATATATGTATATATTTAGATGCACCCAACGTTTGATAATGCTCGAACAGATGATACCATACAGATGTCTACATTATTTTTTTCCCTTTAAGTGTAGTAGGATTGTTTGTGCTAAAAATAAACCATCATCTTTTGCTATTGTTGTCATTTCAATGTTGTGTATGAGTGAAAACAGGCTTTGCCTTACCATTCCCAGGAAAGGGAGAAAGAGAAGCAATTTGGTGAGGATGGCACGGGGATTTCTGTCACACTGTCATGGTGTGAAGGTGACAAGTTCTATCTCTCTGGCTTCTCTCTGGAAGCCAGCTCATTACTGCCCGCTCAGAGCGGCCACTGGCCCATTCGGATACTGAGGGGACACAGAAGATGGCGTTGAGTGTTAGAGGTGACCCATGGACTCAGCAATAGAGTCTAATTGAAGACGCATTGCCTCCTGGACCGGCCACTCCGTTACTGCTTCTCAACTAACCAGGAAAGGCGAAGCCCCCAGAACTGTTATCTTATGGCTGGAGTGGCTCTCTGGGTCCCCAGCTTCCCCAGAGTTTTATTAATTTGCATATTTTCTCAAAAATAAATGATTTTGGAGCCTGGTTCGTTGTTTACATTTAAATAGCATAAGGAATCACGCTGAAATGTCAGCAAGGCAAAGGAAAAAGGCTACAGATTGGGCTCATATTTATTATCTTTATTTTTATGTCATCAGCATGTCATTAAAGGTCATTCATAATAAAAGCTAATTTGTCATCACTAATACCTTGATAACAATAGGAGTAGGAGCTGGAGCTGATGCAGGTCTTATACTCAACTTACTTCTGGCCAAAGAGGCTGAAGATAAGGCTCTTATTAAGTCTGTAAGTTGTATGTGTGATACTTATTAAAGTCTGCATACCACATCATCAAAATTATTACTTATTAGAATACACAGACGGCTGTCGTATCTTTTGACTTTTGGCAAGATAGTTGCTAGTATCCCAGTCTAATTCCATGGCAATATCTTCTGAGCCTCCTTAAAATGCCAAATAGTCAATTCAAATTGAAAGTAGACATGAAGTTGCCAGTGAGTTCTTGGATCCACAGGCACAGAAAGCTGGTGAAACCCATTCCTGCTGAATTTTCCCCAGCTTTAACCAAAGTCATTTCACAGATTTATTCCAAGTTTACTCCAGAGGAAAGAATTTCTGTTCCTGGAGAAGAAACATTAATTATGCCACTTTTTATTTTGTTTGGTAAAAACTGAAACAAAGCTTGATCTACCTGACTTGTTCCAAGACAAAACCAGAGTCAAGAGCTTCTGGCATAAGCTTCCAAGAGTAAATGTGGAGAATAACAAAAAATGCAAGCTGATAATTATACTGTCTCCACAATTTTCACAAAACAGAAAGATCTCCACTTACGAAAATCCTGAGACTTTACTCATCTCTCCAGAGATACAGTTATAAATTTGTAGATCAGATGAGACAAAGAGCAAAAGTATGAGCTGAATGGGAGAGAGCAGGAGATGGACGTTCTCATTCACGCTAAATGGACAGTGTCTCTTCCAGAAGGGATTTGAAGGCTTCTATCCGTCAATTAATCAGAATGCGTTTGAGTGGGATTCTGATTATTTTAATGCTCTGTGGGATCAGGAGATTAGTCAAAACTTTACTGATGTAAACTCTCTTGCTAAAAGTTCACTTGTAAAGTGCACTTCACATTTCAGCTAAGAGAAGCTTATATTTTGAACATCACTGCATCTTCCTCCAAAGACCTAAGACCATTCAGATCCTCAGGTTTCTTGTTCTGAAACTCAGGACTAGATATTTCATTGTCAAAGGGATAGGGGATTCAACAATGCCATAAAAATATTGCTCCTACCTTTTTTCCCTTTATTTTTCCTTTTCTTTTGTTTTCTTCTTCAAATGAGATGATTTTATTGTTGGGTTTAATCATGAAAATACTCCTCCTCCTCCTCCTCCTCCTCCTCCTCCTCCTCCTCCTCCTCCCTCTCCTCCTCTTCTGTTTGGAGGACAAACAGAAAAGTTTAAATAGTAAAGACCAACCAAAAATTTTCTCACCTGAGTCAACCAATGTTGATAATTTTGTGTATATCTGAATACCTCCCATCATTTCCCTAGTAAATATGTGGTCGTGGTCTCAATTTCCAAATTCACGTTCTTAATGTTTTCTTGAGTTTACCCTTGTTTGCTTTTGTTTGTGTTACTGCTACCTTTAATCATTTGCTATATGGTCTTGTGTTTTGCATTCTGTTTCTTGCCTCATTTAATTTGAGGGAATAATCTTTTTTTTTAATTTATACTATTGACAAACCAACATTAAACAAAGGACTATTTATTCCTTCCATAAAAGAGAATAATATTAGGATATCTACACTCTTGCCTACTTCATATTCCAGGCTTGGCAATCAAGTTTCAAATCTTTTCCTTAGTCTATTTATAGTTAAATAATTTTTGCAGAATTGTATCTTACATGGGATTTACTCTTTCTTGGATCTATTCCAAATCTCCTGGATGAGCCAAAAATCATGTGTTGTCAAAATTAGCTTTGAAAATTCCCTAGGAGTTTATATTACTAGAAAACTGATAAAAACTTTCAATAAGTTTAGCAAATTTAGTCTGTCCTTCAAAATGTTAAAAACAAGTTACTTTTTTTTTTTTTTTTTTGCTTAAGTATCAGGTAAAGTGGCTGGCTTTCGGGGGCCCCAGAGTACCAAGTAGCTATCTTAGGTGCTGGAACCACAGTGCAGGAAGGTGCTCATGGTCTGGGAATCACATGAGACCCAAGGCTCCCTAAGGTGACCTCAGAAATGTCCCTCATCTCCCACACCGTGAGTTGTATGGCAGGCAGAATTAATGCCACCAGTTAAGTTCCCCAGTCCCCAATCCTTTTGGGGGGGGTCAGGGCCTCAAGTACGGATAGCTGAATTCAGCCAATGTACCCCTGTAGCAATACTCACATTACTACAGCTTTCTGCATGAGGATGACGCTGACATATTAAAAAACCATAATCTCTAATTCTTTGGACCTAATTTAGTGTATAAATGGCTTGAACCACATTACCAGATTTTTTTTATTACAGCTTCCCATTTGTGGATTATTTATTCCATCATGCCTTCACATAGGCATCCAGGGAAGGAAGGTAGAGAGAATACACCACCCTGACACTGCAGGTTTGGGGGATTTGTTTTCATTGACTTCATTTGCAAATAACAACTGGGTTTTTTTTTTAATTTTGACTTAATGCTGTAATAATATTGCTTGTCTGCTGAGTTTAATTCTTTAGTTACAAAAACTCCCTTTACGTCTCAGGATGTTGTCATCAAGTAATCTTTTGTTTCAGGGAATTTTTTTTTTAATTTTCTTGAGCATATGATACATTTGATAAAGCATTTATTTCCTGATGTAAATCTTCCAAAATATACCATGAATGCATTCTGCTTATTATGTGTATTTTCCTCTACTTCTGTGCCAAGCTCTTTATTTGTCTGACGAAGGAGGAAATTCTTCTTTGGCCCCTACCTGGTTCCAAAATCATGTGGATGTGTGTCTCTCCGCCCCTGCCCCGCTACCAGACAACACCTGCACTGACCCTTTGCCAGGGGCCCAGAGCGTTGAGTGACGGTGCTCACGTTTATCTGTTCAGTAACTCAGGGTCTTAGGGAGATGCAGGAGGTGCTAGGACCCTCCTGATTCAGGCCCCAATCCCTGAACTACAGGAGCATAACCTAACCTCTCCTGTGTGTTCTCTCTGGCTGTTGCCTACCTCTTCCATTCGGGTGTAGACCCTAGTTGACAAATCCAAGCCCTGTGTCTTGAGGGCTCTTTGATGGGTTGATAGCATGAGTTTTCTGTTGGTGTTTCATTTTGCAAAAGTTCTTCAGAAATTATCGTGTGTTTTTCCCTGTCTAAAGTGCTGCCTTCCGCCCGCAACATCCCTCTTCCCAAGTTCCCCAAATGTCAGGATACACTCTGCTCAAATGCTCAACTGTGGCTTCTACGTTCTTTCTGCATTTTCATTAAGGGCAGGTGGTGTGTGATGTCTTGGTAGGTTCACAATGGCTGCCATTTGTCCTTCCAGCTCTGCTGCTCAAGCTCAGAAGGTGCTGTTGGACATGGCCGAGAAAGGAGCCCCGAGTAGGGATCTCCGGGCTCATCTCTGCCCCCGGCCCCCCGGCCTCCCCCACCAGATGTGAGCTTCCTAGCATTTCCTTCATTTCTTCCCTATTTCACAGCAATACCCTCGTGGGAAGCAGAATTGTGTCTACTTTGCTCATGCAGCCTTCGTTTTATTGCTTTTGGGGAATGCTCCTCAAAATGTGTGTTATGATACCAGAGCGACCTCCTAGCGTTGCTTTAACAATCTTTCTTAGCCATGTCTACGTTTCGTTTTTTAGTTAATCTGTTTTGGTGAGAAGTCTATTAGAATTCCACGCTGAACATCCCAACATTCCTGGAATCCTATTGTTTCTTCCTCAGAGTCTGTTCATGCTCTCAGGCTCTAGGGGATTTATTTGTTCTGAATCCACTTGGCCCATGTGAAATTTTATACGTCCTTGCTCTGCCAGACTCTGGGAGTACAAGCCCCTGTGCTTTTGCTGCTCTGGTTTCGCCGTCCCCCGGGGGAGCCCCACCGGACGCCCGCCTTCACCCTTCTCCAGCTTGGACTCGGGCACCCATCCCTTTGCCCAAGGACTCTCACTGTCCGGTCCCTCTGAGAACAAGCTCTGGGTGGTTTACGAGTTTCTGTACCTCGGCAACCACTGAGGTGGGGATGAGCTTCACCTCTGGCTGACAACCTCAGTCTTAATCGGTGGATGTCTCGGAGCTCCCTCACCTCTCTTGAGGAGAAGTGACCAGATACAAAATAGTCCTCTCTACTCATACTCCACTCTACTCATACTCTACTCATAAAAATTCCTTTTAAATATTGTATCCCTGATCAATTTTAAGGATTCTCTTAAATAGTTTAGAGGTGGAGAAGGGGACAGATGGTTTTGAGCATCTATCTGCAAAGGCCTGCACATAGGTGTCTAGCTTTTCTGCGTAGGCACAATTATCTGGGGCCTTCAACATGAGCTCCTCGGCTGAAATTCCAGAACAGCGGGACAAGCACCCTTTAATATCCTGACACTGCCGGCTTCCCCTGATCCAGGCTTTGCCCACGCAGCCACTGATTGCTTCTTACCACTTTTCCAGGCACCGTCTGCCTGCCTGGAAGGACACCCATGCAGCATGCACAATGCTGCAGCAATGCAACTTGCCATCCTACCATGAGGCATTTCAAAGAATATGGACTTTAAATATAAGAGACCGTATGGTACACAGTGTCACTGAACTTGTTCACCTGAACTCAGCACCCATGTCCAAAGGCATGAATTTATGCTCTATCGCTGAAGGACCGATGGACAGGATGGATGGGAAGACACTGCCTTGCGCCTCCCCACGCGGGGCTGGGGGCTGTCTGCAGGAGCCGCGAAAGAGCAAAGAGGACATGGGGAACACCTGTCTGGAAGGAGGGTGAGAGATGGGGAAGAGCAGACTTGGGGAGACAGAGGTAAGCTTGCCCAGTACCATTAACACAACGTGTAGCTTCCAGGATACCATCCAGCATGCATTTGCTGAAGGACCCTGAGCGTTTTTACTTTCTTTTAAGCATACTCTCGTCCATTTAACATCACCTCTCCCTGTTTCTAGTATATTCCTCCTCCTCACCCCACAAATCCAGTCAAGGGGCTTCCCCCTCACTCTACAGGAGAAGGCTTTCCAAAACTAGCAACAGCTTGGTCCTATAAAGCTCCCAAGACTTCACCGGGGTGCTTCTGCAATGAACCAACCTAGGAAAACCTACTATGTTTTCCAAAACATCCCTAAGTGAGAATCCCTTATGGATCTCAACTTGGAGCAAAATTATCACTGATATCATTCAAGAGCCAATTAGGATTTGGAGCAGAACTACCAAAGATCCTGGCGACTCCAGTGTTCCAAGGCATCGATCAGAGAAACCAATCAATTAAAAGGTTTGGAAGCATTCCAGGGCCTGCCCAGAGAGGCCCTGTTCAGGGAGAAGGCCCAGAAGGCCAGCCTGGCCAGCAGTTCCGAGGTAGCCGACCTTGGACGTCATAAATTCCCGGGGCTATGCTTCCCGGCAGCCAGGTCTCCCCGCTAATGCCTTTTCCACGTGGGCCAGGCAGAAACCACCCTGGGTGGGGGAGGGGGGCGGTTAGGGAGAGATACATCTTCTCAGCTCGTTTTCACCTGCATATCTGGGTGATCATGAAGTGTCTTACACATACTTACCTTCCTAAAAATGTTCTTACTGCCGCAGAGCCTGGCAGACATGGCTTTTCATTGGCAAGTGTGTGATCCCACAGTGAAAAACTGACGGCGTCTCTGAAGTTCACTTCTATGACATGCGCCCTTGGCTTCTTGCCAGGACGGGGCTTAATCACTTGTGCCAAGCAGTGGTCGGAAGAAGAAAAAAACACCAACTCTGTTCTTTACGTCAGAACATGGCAACTTTAGTTTCTAATAGAAAGTATTTTGTTTGTAAGTTAGTGACTGATGCCCATTTTGCAAAATCATTCGTGCAAAATCATGCGTGCTGAAAGCTGGTGTCAGAGCATGAGCAGGGCTGGGCAAGCTGCTAGGTCGGTTTTGGTCAGTGCGCTCCTGAGGCTGGCTACGCCTTCTATGATCAGCGATAGAGAAGTCATGTTGTTGCGGGGTTCCCGGCCACCCCGGGAGCATGACACTTACTCGTAGGCTCCCACTAGGACACTTTGATATCTGGGGATTTTTTTCCGAGAAGACCCATGTTTGGTGATTTCTCTTCACCCAACCACTGCTCTAATTCAGGATGTTTAGTTGGATGCTTCACAGGTACACTTGAGGTGTTTTGTTGGAGAAAGGATTTTCCAGATCATATTGAAACAAAAATAGAATGAAGTTTCGTGTGACAATGCAGTGCTAGATCACAAGCTAATATGGGTTTCAGAATTAACACACTGTGTACTCCCTTATGAGCACATAATGAGGTTATTAAAAATATACGTATAAATGCAGATAATCCTCCTGCCCTCGGCTAGCTTTATAAATGAGACCTTTCCCCAGAACCCCAGGCGCAGAGGCAGCTACTGTGGAGTTTGGACTTCACATTTTCTAATATGTGATACCAGCTGTCTGGCTCAGGTTCATCAGACCAAACTGCCCATGCAGCTGCTACCAGATGGCAGGCGAGGCCACGGCCATCTGGGGTCACAGTGCTTCGCCTCAGAGTCTGGGACACCAAGGGATGCTGAGGCTCCCCAAAACCATGGCCAGGCCTCCTTCAGACACCTGCCATTAGCCCCCACCCAAGTCCCTAGTGGACCTCGTTTCCCTTCTTGTTCCCTTTATCTGAAGCAAGACATGGACACAAAGACTTTCATCTTATGAAAATCAGTTTTGAGATCCAGTGTTGAGAAACATACAGAACAGCATGGTAGTCTGTGTCTAGCTCACCCAATGCCGTGAGGTTCATGCCATCCAGAAAGGACCACTGCCCTTGTCCGCTGCATTTGGGCGCTGGTCTGCAGCCTAGGGTGAGGGTGCTGCTTACAAGTTCACTTGGAAAGCAGATAACCGCCGGCAGGAGAGATTGAGCGGTTTCCCCTGGAATTAGTCCTGGTATCCGTTCAGTTAACTATCTTTCCAAATGGTTTGAGTTGAAAAGACGAGAATAGGTGATAGTTGATTAAGTGGGGTTCTAAATCACCGAAATTGCTCTGTCCAATACAGCAACCGCTATCCACGCATGAGTATTTAAACTCAAAATTCAGTTCCTTCATAGCACCTGATGCCTTGGTAGTGGCCAAGAGCCCCGTCAGACTGCATGTATAGAACACTTCTGTCATCTCAGGGAGCTGAATTGGGAAATGCTCATCTAACGAATAGCAATTACTTCAAATTGTCCAATGTGACTCATTAGAAAAAATGGCTGATAAATATATAGCCTGGATTTCAGCAAGAGCATATACAATGGAATAGATGTATGCAAAAGAAAAATTCATTTTATTTCAACGCTCAGAATGCAAGTGCCCCGGGGAGCTCTGGCCAGAGGGAAGGACCATCTGCACTGGGCCTTGTTTCTGAGTCAACAATTCTATAGAATGTGAGAAAAGGAGTGCATTCTCTGGGGAGATACTATGAGGGTCAGACGTAAAGGGAGAGCATAAAACAAGAGGTCTAATATTTATTGTGCCCCCGTCTTGTCAGTCCCTGCATTGGGTGCTGTTGAATTAGTGGGGGGTGAGATGCACGCACTGACCACAGCTGGGCACGCAGGGAAAGTTGCTTTATCTTTCAAAGGATCATCCCATTTCATTCTCAGAACAACTTCGTGCACCTGAGGAGTACTGATCCGCCTACTTTGTGAAGAAGGAAACCAAGGATCAGTTGGCCCATGGTCATGTGACGAGAAGCAGAACTTGAAGGGTGAGCTCTTTCTGTCCTTGTACAGACCCGGTAAGCTCCTGAAAATGTGAACCTGGTCTGTGTTCATTTTTTGGTTTCCCAGAGCTTAAGATGTAGTTAGTGCTCAACAGTGTTGTTCAAAGGATATAGGAATGAATTAAAATCCTAAAATGCTGAAACCATAAAACAAGGGCAGATAGAAACTTCCAAATGACTGAGATAGTAGTGGATGCCACAGCCACTAGTAAGGATGACTTTATGATGTCCTACAACACTCAGCAACTGCAGGGCAATAACGTCCCATGTTCTCCTCGCCATCCTCCTAACACATAGTCTAACAAAAAACAGTCGTGTGTCTTGAACCAACTCCCTGAGCGTCCAACTCTGGTCAAGATGAACCGACCACACCGGGTGTGTTCTGGGCCAAGGTTCTGCTCTCAGCTGCCTGCTCAGTGCCACCCTCAACCCAAACCACATCCTGCACTTCAGGGAAGGCGGGCAGTCCAGCCTGCTGTTGCCCCTGCCCCCACTCTACTCTGCCCCCGAAAATGACCAGACCCCAAATCCTGACAAATGTCTTCCTTCAATCCCTCTAGACGATCAGGGAAAGGATTTGGGAACATACGGTGTTTGTTCCGCGGCAAGATCCTATGGAAAGATCACTGGCGTAGACTCTCCGAGGAGCTGAGTGAGAGTCAGAAGAAGCCCCGATAAAGCCTGGGCCCACAAGTCAGTCCTGAAGTTCTGGTATATTATGTTCTCCCTCATAAACCAATGGTGTTGTTTTCCTCAAAGCACTGATTCAAAAAAATTTAATGAGATAAATCATGAAAAGGAGCTCAAGAGATATTAATTAGATATGATAACTGACACACGTATTTGTTGGTTTACTATTATTTATTATTTATTTGTATGCTTTTATTTCCTCCCCCAAACAAGCTGTTAACTGCTGAAACATAGGGCTATTTTATCATATGGAGTATTTTCCCAATACTCAAACACAGTGCCTAAAACACAGTTGGTATGAGAGGTATTATGTGTTAGTATTTGTACTGTGTAGTAACAGCCCACATTCATTTATCACTGTACTGCTTGTCGTGATGTTAGAGATGCTAATCACAGCCCATCATCCCACTCTCCCCTCGCATAACATCTGCTTTGCCCAGAATTCCTGCTGCCCCCCAAAGTAATTTTTAAATAAGAAATATCTACATTTAACCCTGATCACCACTGACTAGACTGGTGGGGAAGGCAAGACCCCGAGACCTGGCCATGCCCCGTGGTCACACATAAAAGGAGAAACAGGCAGACCAGCTCTCAGGAACTTGATGTGAAGAAAAGAACAAAGCTATCTGTTACTACTTGGGTGTTGCAGCCAAAGGCCACGTGAAGTCCGGGCTGGAGAGAAATGGCTTCCATATGCTCTCCCAAGTTACAGAGAAGAAGAAATGATGAGTGAGAAAGGAAAGGATGAAAGAGCAGATGTGTAGAAAATCTGAGATGCTGGAAAGGAAGTCCTCAGCACTCCCTTATTTCAGGTTCCAATTCTAAATCCCAAGAAGCTCAGGTAGTGTGGTCACATCTTTTGCTACCTGTGCCATCATTTTGATATTCTTGGGCTATCTGGAGTGTTTCTTCACAACGTGGATCCATGGGGCCCTAAGCAGAGCAGGTGAGGTGGGAGCAGGTGGCCCCACCCAAGGCACAATGAGCAGCTGCCCATCCTGGCTCCAGTGAGCTGCTTTGGTGACTGAGTGAATACATGGAAGGTAAAATAGAATGTACTAGCAAGTGGCTGCTCTACAATTTGTAAAGACTTTGGTTTGGAACCTCCATGGAAAATGCTATACTCTTGAGCTGGTCTGGACTACGCATAAGCCCAGGGGATTATTTCTCTCCCTCTAGCTTAAGACAAAGACTAAAAACTAGCTAGGGTTGGCTAACTTATAAACTATATATATATATATATAAGCTAAAATAAAAGTTTCTGTTTTTCTCATGTAGTTGTCCAGTGTGGATGTTCCTGGCTGGGGTGGGTCTTTTCCTTGAAGGGACTTGGGGACCCAGGCTTCTGCCACGTTAACAATGCACCTAGCCGCAGAAAAGGTCAGGAGGATGCTCTGGAAGCCTTGGCCTGGAGGTGGCACCTCTCACCTCTGCTACATCCTATTGGGGGACAGACACTCCTCTCATGGGCCAGTTGTAAGGGAGCCTGGAAAAGGAGTTCTAGCTTCGGGTCCATTATGGAAAGGGATCATAGGTGTTGGGTATCAGCCGTCTGTGTCAGAACCCTGCTTCCAGCCTTCTCTTCTCTGAGCCCAGCCCCAGGCCCCACTCTGTTCTTCTCAGGTAGTGAGCCTCTTCCAAACAAGAGAAACTCCCAAATTCGCGAATAAAGAAGACATGGTTCACAAGAGAGAACAATCTGCAATGGAGATTTATAGTGCAAGAATGACTTGAAACATCTTTCACACCACAAATTCCATTGTTAGCACCGTGAACACACCATGTTCCCCCAGGACTGAAATACATCTCAGAGAGCCCCCTTTTACAGGGAAGGGTGGGGAAACTGAGATCTTAAACTTCTTGTCCATATTCAAGGACCCCACTAATATTTATCACTTACAAAGAATTTCCACGCCATTGACACATTCTCACAAAGACATCAAGAAATAGGTATGATCATCACCATTTACTAGAACACTAAACTACATGTCAAAGAGATTAATGGTGTGGCCAGTTTTCACATCCCTGGTGAAGTGGGGATCCAAACCTGGATCATCTTACTCTCTGTTGAGTGCTGTCCACTAACTTGTGCTGATAATAGTTTAATAAACATCGTGCTTGAGCCTCAGGTCCTTTGTTTTCCAGAAAACTTCACAGGCTCAGGCTGCCAGGTCTGGGAGAGTAGAACCAGAAGTGAAGGTGTCCAGGTGGCAGAACATCAAACAACTGGTTTCCACAGCCCCTCATGCCTGATGCCTGCCGGCTGTGGGGACACTCGCTGCCGGCTGTGGGGACACTCGCTGCTGGCTGTCAGGGCACTTGGGAAGTTCCTGGTAGATAGCACCCGGAGAGGTTTCATCATCTGATAATAATCACAGATCCTATCTCCGAGATTCTGTTTGTTGTTTTAGCCTAGTGGATGCATCATCATCAATTATTCTGAATGAGCCATACATTCAATTAAAAGAGGATTTTCAAAGCCCTTCTTTTGTGTCCAGCAACAGGTTCTGTGAGCTTCATAAAAGAAGTCTTTTCATGATTCTTTGCCTTCAAAAACTTGCAACGTATTTGGAACAGCAGGCCAATGCACATCTACTGGGGAAGAAAGAAGGCAGACGTTCTTTCATTTCACAGATATGATCCGCATACCTACTATGTTCTCAGAGTTATCATCTTTCCATGTGGTCTCTCCCTTGGGGTCTGAACAGCTCATGATATCACTGTCTATGTCTTGTAAAGGTGATCACGATTTCTGGATGATTTTGATTTGGAAGTAGCTAAGATTTGAAAGTGTGAGGATTCAAGGCATATAACCCACTTCCTCAGAGCCAGGTAAACACCAAACCAAGAGTCCATTGGTTGACGTCCAAACAGCATCCTTGTTATTTGGATGATGGCAGTGTGGCAACAGCTACTGGTCTGCCGCTCCTGTGGGGCTGGTTCTGTCTGAGATTCTCCCCGCTCCTGCATCGACCTTTTCCCTCCTTACTGGCTTGTTCTTGACCATGTTCTGCCCCGGCTTTTTGATTCCAGGCACTCCTGGTTCCCGTACTGCCTTTGGCTCCACCGTCTTATGTTTTTTCCCCGTCTGACAAAACATTTTATTCTAGAATAGATTCTGGAACTCTACTTCATGCCTCTTCTTTCTCCAAACACGCCCCTCCAGAGTGGTGGCCATCCACTCTGACTCTAATCACCATCCACGAGCTTAGGGCCACCTACCTAATCTCTTGGCAGTCTTTGTCTCTTATATCAGACTCTGGGACCAGGCAGGCCCACACTGACATCTTGAAGACACTTTCAATCCCATAGATTCCAAACAGAGTGCCGTTTCTCCCGCCATGAGCCTTGTTCCTCTTGCTGTGCTTCTGTCTCAAGAAAGAGATGCAGCACCAATGGCCTTGTTCTTACCTGATCATGGAAGAATCATTACACTGCCCCAGATGTGCAGAGCACTGAAGGCAGGGCATTCCCTTCACAGAATGAGGAAGCTGGCCTGGAAACTCTTCTGCCAAATTCCAGATTTTCATGATGTATCATAGCCAGGTCACTGCCTCTTTTATCTCTTCTATGTTGGGAGTAAAGGTAGTTTTAAAAATGTTGACAACTACTACTCTACGTGATTTTCAATCCCCTACCCTATTTTGAAACTGCAAATGTGGGAAAAATATAGTAACAATGATAAAACTAGAAAATATAAACTCAACACTGATCACTTATACATGAGAACATTCTATCTCTGCTTCTCCTTTGTCTTTGCATATTCTGCAAATTAAGGGCATTGTTCTGTTAACTCTTTTTTGCTTTCAAAAAAGTAGAAGCTGTAGAAATTAAGTCAACATCTAGTTTGCTGATTCAGACAAAAAAGAAGAGGAGGAGGCGGAGGGAGGGGGAGGAGGAGGGATGGGAAGGAGGAGGGGGAGGAGAAGAAGACAGCCATCAGCCACAGGAGTCCCTTTGAAATGGTTGACTTTAATGAGGGAATCAGCGGCAGAGAAGCACAAGAAGGACCCGGGAGGGAGGTCTATGTGAAGAAGACGCTTCCCGCCAGGCTGAAGGCACCTGAGCTGGCAGCGTGGCTGAAGGTGGCTCACCTCCTCTGCACTCAGTCTGTGCGTGAGGGCTTCCTGCGGGCCCCCTTCCTGGCAGAACTTTGAATGCCCAGCTTATTGCTCAGGAAGCACATTCCATTCCATTCTATTCCATTCCATTCCTTCCACAGCTCCATTGTAATTCACTTGATTTTTTTTTTCCAGTGCTTTGAAAATAAGGTATCACATGAGTAGTTTTCAGGAAATGATCGGACCAAATAGGGCATTAAACAAAATGCATTATTGAAGGTTAGTCTACTGCTTCACGTATATCCTCTCTCAGATGTGCATTCATGTAGAAAGCTGCAGGGGAAGAAAACACAAGCCAGATGCATTCTCCTTTTTGAAACTGGGAGATGGGCAGAGAAAGTTCAGCTTCTAATATTTCAAAATAGAGGACAGCCCGGCCAGGGTGATTTTCTTGCATGGCTTTTTATTTGAGTAGCATATGCCTTCAATGGATAATTCCGTCTCCTTAAATATGTATATTTTTCTCCAAGACAAAACATTAGTTGAGGTTAGGACCTAATTCTAGTAGATTCCATTAGTGTGTGTGTGTGTTAATTGCAGTTATCCACAATCCCACCATCACAAAAAATGCCTTCACCTTTACAAGATGGAATTTTCTTGACTTGCTACCTTTCTTTTGATTTAGGGCGACAATGAGGCCTGAGCTGTTTCCAGTAGTCATTAAAATTTAACAGAACTTCAAATAAAAAAGATGTGCCCTGCCCTCTGTGTGTGTGTGTGTGTGTGTGTGTGTGTGTGTTCTCTCATTTGCTTAAAAAAGTAACAAGTTTTCTTAGATCTGGATTCAATATCCAGTCCAGCACTTTTTTCCCCTGCCTGATGCAGAGCTAATTAGTTTATTCTGACCCTAAACATGAATCCTTTACCAAACCCCAGGGCACCGTGGCTTATGTGTGCTGGCTCACCAAGGGTGTGGGAAAAGCAGATGCCTGGGTGATGGATTGGGGTTTCCGGAAAGGTCTTGAGACATGATAATCCTTTATGGGAAATGGGATTAAAATTTGACACTTCTACAATCTTCCTTCTTTGTAGTGAAAATTTCATTTTTCATCAGTTGGCCAAATAATTCCATGTGCAGTCATCCTTAAATTAATCTTGAATTAATTTTTAAATCTTCCGCCTCCCAATATATAATTTGCCATAAGAAAACGCAGGGCAGTCAGTCTTCCATTAGACACGGGTGAGTGGGGTCGGCAGACACCCTTCCAGACTCAAATGAAGGCCCCATGTCGGTGGCACTCACGGGTCCTGCCGCAAAGGGGGCTTCACGGCGGCTTCAGGCTAAAATCTGAGCCCGGTGCCTCGGAGCCAGGAGCAGGCTGTGTGTGTGTGTGTGTGTGTGTGTGTGTGTGTGCGTGTGTTTATGAGCCAACATGCACGACTGAAGCCACAAGACATCTACCCTCCAACTGATCTGCCGCACATTTAACAAGCTGTGTGTAGTATAGCCCATTCCATTCAGAAAGAGGGAGAAGCATTCCCTCCAGTATGGGAGACCTAATACTTTGAGCAGGGTGTGTGCCTGCTCATATCCACAATCCCACCATCACAAAAAATGCCTTCACATTTACAAGATAGAATTTTCTAGACTTGCTACTTTTCTTTTGATGCATCACAGGCTCTTTGAAATGAAACAGAAAAGCACACGTCTATTACCTGTGACTCCAGAGCTCTGCGGGGGTGGGGGGATGGGCTTCCTGCTTTGTGGACATTTCTTCCTCTGTGTCTAGGCAAAGCCCTGTCCGCTTCCTTCTCCGTGCTCTGCCTCACAGTGAAAACGCGGTACAGTCCCAAGGTTACCCAGATGGCAACAGAAGTAGGTGTAGGACTGAACTCTACCACCTTCAAACTTGGCAGAGCACAGCTGAGCTCTGCGCTGGGCAGTTCAGGTGAGTCGAGTCCAGTGCTCATGCAGGTGGGGTCACACGTCCAATCTCCAGAGGAGCCAGCATGCTTACAACAAAGGAAAACTACTCAAAACCCAGGGGCATCTCCTGATCCCAGGCCCTGACACAGGAGGACTGGGGGTTGGAGGGACAAGTAGCTGGTCCAGGACAAAATTATCAGATAAGCCAACTTAGTGGGCTCTGCTGTCAACAGCAGTGGAAACCAACACTGCTTTCGGTGAAGGGGTTAAGAAAAGGAATTTTCACAAAGCTCCTTGGACAAGTGAAGGGTGTTTGGGTCCCCAAGATCAGTTATGTGGCTCAGGTGATGCTGAGTCCTTCCTGCCTGGGGAAGGAGCCCCTTTGGTCTTTGCAAGAAAGGCTCTAGTTCTGCCCACAGCAAGGAGATTTAAGCTCCTAGTGGCAGAGGCTGGGGGGGTGGGGTGGGGACAGACGGTGGGCCCCACAACCTGCTCGCTCTGCAGGTCTGAAGGAGAGAGAGAGAGAATGTGGAACTTTGCAGACTTCCGGAAAAACAGGCAGGAGGGGGACAGGCCGGGGGAGGAGGGGACCAATGTGTTTATCCAAGCGGGAGGCTGGAGGGGTCTTCTGCCTGTGTTTGTTTTCATATGGCCGTGCAATGGTTATCTCTAGACTGGAGGGTGACGCCTCTAGTTCTGATGTGTTTGTTTCTGACTCCAGTTTGATTTCTAAAGACATCCTCCAAGAGACAGAGCCTTGCTTACCAACTTTAAAACTAGCCAAAGAAAACAAGACCCTAGCACGGCGGTGGAGGGCAGCCATCCACGGGAAGTCTGAATGCAGGGTTTGTGGATGGTTAGTGTGCTCGGGCCTGCAGAGAAGGAAGCTGTCCTCCCCCCGCCCCGCCCCGCCGTGGACTCAGCACTTGACATATTTTCTCACTTACTCCTCAAAACAAACTCGTGATAGCCCATAGCGTTGCCATTACTGCAGGTGACAAAACTGAGGGCCTCTCTCTACAGCAGAGAAGGATTCCTCCTTCTTATTGATAACAAATCCAAGATTCTTGCCGCAGTACAAAAGGGAAGTTTTTTTCAGCTTGGTGTGTTTTGCCTAAAAAAATGTAACATAAATAGTGTTAGCCCTCAGTTCCTAGTTCATTATTACAGAGATCAGCGAATGCATCATATAAAACTCTGGGAAAATTAAACATTGACATAAAAGAGTACAGTCTTTGTTGTTTTTAAATAAATTTTTAAAAAAGTAATGGGTTTTGTGTATGTCTTTAACAGAACAGGTGCGGTGGGGGGCTGGCTGTTTAGAGAAGCCTCAGGATGGTGTGCGCAAACGCATCAGGCGCATCGTCCCAAACACGTATGCACAATAATCAAGAAAATATGAAAAAAAAAAAATGTCTTCCCGAAGAGTGATCCAGTCAGCCACAATGAGGGCAAAGCCAAAGCATCTGTCCTTGTGTGTAGCAAGGGGATGCTTCCCCCAGACCCATGTTTTTATCTTACACCCGAGTGGCTGATAGTCCAGGGAGCTGGCTGAGCTTCTGCATGTGCACCGCGATGAAGAGACTGGCCCGCTCACCTGGGGGCTGCAAAGTTAACCCGAGGCCAGGGGGCCGAGCTGATAAACACCAAACCCGCAAGGACAAACGCCAGCCATACAAAACTCAGCCTCGATTACTTTATTTATTTTTATTTTATTTTATTTTATTTATTTTATTTTATTTTATTTTTCATTTTCGAAGGTCACTGGCAAGCTCCTTCCAGCTCTGATGGAGAATAAACAAAGGCATTGTAAAGATTAAGAAGAGCAGTTGAGGTCTGGAGGCAACTTGATCCTAGAGCTAAGAGTGTGAGGATGTGAGCCCGGCAAACCATTACGATCATATGCATTAATTCACAGGAGTCAGAAGAGGAGGAATGAGGAGCGCCTCCTGATGACATCTGCTTTTTCACCTGCACAGAGCATCCGTGGAACCCCCACCCCGTCAGAGACTGGCTGTTAGTGTGGGTGTAGCTTTCCCCCCGGGTTGTATTTAAAACAAAAACAAAACACCTTGGCTTTCAAGCAAAAAGGGGCAATAAAAGACAAGAAGTAGAAGAGTGGGGAAGGAAAACAACAGGTAACCGAGGAAAGAGGGAAACCCACCCATGGTGCCTCACACCCTTCTTAGCCCCGCAGCAGGGGAGGCCGTGGTGACCCCACTATGGTCCGCTCCCCCATACCTGCGACCTTCCACTCCCACCTAGAATGGTAGAAGGAACAGGGCTGTGACGTGAGAAACTCCCGAGTTCAGATCCAGGCGCTCCCGTCTGTGAGCCCTGTCATCTCAGCCAAGTTTCCTTTGGGACAGGGAGGGAAATGCCCACAGCTGCCAGGATGGTTGTGGGGATTGGTAGGAGTTTGAAGATAGAAGATTCTAGTTGGTATTGTGCACAGACTAGGGCACACACAACAGCTATCCTGCTTCTTTCCCGTGTTTGGCATTCTGGCAAATCAATATCAAAATGGGACGCTTGCATTTAGCTGGCTAACTCAGTTGCTCTGTCAAGAGCACAAGAGCTCTAACCAGCAGTCCTCACACATTCTATACGTTTACAATTTTTCGTCTGGACCTTTTCAAAGTCTAGAAAAAAGTGGCTTTTCCAACAAACGATTGTGGCGTGAAGGATTTCCCTGAAGGAGGAAGAAAGGCACAGAGGGACAGGCACTGGACGATAAAAAGTTGCAAGGGAGCTGGGCTCTGGTCTCGCTGCTACGTCCACTTCACGGCCCGACATCAGCAACCTCAGCCATCAGTGTGGGACAACAGAGTGTCCTTCCCACTCAGGGCTATAGGAGAAGGACGAAGCTATGCTCACCAAGTCTCCAAAACTCTGCAGTCCCCAGAAGCATACAGGTCTACAACCAGGTACTCTTCCGTTAATACCGTGTAACATTAAAAACAGGCTCATTGTTCATTAATTCAATAAATATTTGAATACCACAGTCGTTACGGACTGAATATTCGTGCCTCTCCCCAAATTCACATGTTGAAGCCCTAATGAAAGCCGAACTCCCCATGTAGTTAGATCTTCATGAGCTGATTAGTTTAGATGAGGTCATGAGAGTGGGGCCCTCATGATTTGCGTTAGTGCCCTATAGGAAGAGACACCAGAGAGCTTTCCCTGTCTCTCTCCCTCTCTCCCTCTTTCTCTTTCCCTCTGCCCATCCCTCTCTCTCTCTTTCTTTCTCTCTCTTTCCCTCTCTCCCTCCATCTCTGTCTCTCCCTCTCTCTCTCTCCCCCTACCCTCATCTCTGTCTCTCTGGCTCTCTCTCTCTCTCTCCCCCCATGTGAACACACACAAGAAGGCAGCCATCTGCAAACTAGTAAGAGAGCCCTCACCAGGAACTGGATCACCAGCACCTTGATCCTGGATTTCTGCCTCCAGAATATATGAGAAATAAGGTCTGCTGTTTAAGCAGCCTAGTCCGTGGTGCTTTGTTATGGCCCCAGTGTGACTAAGACAACCATGTACCTGCACTGAGTAGGACATCGTGTAGGATCCTGTAAGAAACAGTTGTCTCTTCATCTTACAGAAGTTACAATCTGGCAAGAAAGCATGTTCCCAAGAACTATAAGATATGAAACAGGAAGTTTTACAAAATGACCAAATTTAAAACACAAAAACACTGAAACTCAGAGGTAGGAGAGGGATTTTCCCAGTTAAGATGACCCCAGAAGGTTTTAAGAGAAAGATGACATTTTGGCAAAACCTAGAAGGGGGGATATTTTGGCTTTCAACAGAGGGGGATGCAGTGGTAGGGTGGAGAGGTAGAGTGAGAAGGGAAAAGAGGTCAGGTCTAAAAGTGATATTAAAGATGACTGGTAAACCTGAGATTTTGGAAAAATTTAGAGATTGTAAAAAACAACAAAATTGGCTTTAATTTTGACCGTACAAATTTGCACTCCCTTAATTTATAATGAGGGGTATTTTGGTAATTGCCCTACTTTATACACCAAGAGAAACATGCATATGTTAAATAAATAAATGTAACCAGTTCTTATGCACCGAGGAAAACTACATTTATGGATGCCTTAATAAAATTAATAATAAAGCAAACCGTAAAAATTGGTGGGCTATTACTCACAGATGGCATGACTCAAAAACTTGACTCAACCTTATAGGAAAGTCAGCTCTCCTCCCTGCTCACCACAGCCTGAATAGGCAAGAGACAAATGTGTATCCCAGAATCCACCTTCTGATTTCATCCAAATGATTGATTTGAAGCTGACCAGTGACTGGTTTGCTCATGGGACCTTTATTTGTATGCATACCCTTAAAGATCTCAAGTAAGTTAACTTGAAAAACTCCTAGATCAGATCATTTTGAAGGTTATTTTGAACCTAAGGGTCTGTGTCTCTAGATCCCAATTTAAAATCATTAAAGCACCCAGACCAATTTACATAAATAAATTCAATGGAGTGTTAAGTTTCGCTCTCAGTGGATAACGAGTTTCTCAAAATTGTAGCCTAAAGGAAGAGTAGCCAACCCAACTGCCCATGGGACCTACGGAAGTCAGCCCAGCCATGAGCCCCGGAGAGCCCACCCTCTGTTTCAAAGGTTTGCTCCTTCTCCTTCACTTAGTGGACCGTTCCCAGGAGGGAGGCAGGAATGTGGGCTCTGTGTTGCCTGATCTAGTTTTTCAGAGAAGGGTGCAATTCGGTTATTTATAGAAAGCCTGTCCACTTGAAGAATGTCACTAAATCATTCATTGAAATAATCCCTCGCAGTGGGATTTGCTGTGGCCCTAGAGTCCTGCCCCGCCCTGTGCTGGTGCCACTGTCTGGTCTCCAGCGGTGTGTGCCCAAGAGCAGGTGTCCTCTCTGCCCCTGTGCCTGTGGAGCCCACTTGGCACCCCAGGTTAAGCTGTCCACGTAATGCCATCGTCCTTGTGCACCTAGTACTTTATGGTTTGTAACAGTTTCTTGACATTTTGTGGAGATTCTGTAAAATGCCGATGTGTGGGTCCCACACAGATTGATGCAAAGTCTAAATGTCTTGGAAAGGGACTCAGGACTTACACATTTAGTGAGCTCCCCAGAGATTTCCATGTGCACCCAAATTCAGAACTCCCACTTGAAACGTCCGCACCCGAGTGGGGAGTTACAAACTCCATAATGGACTTCATCAATCATTAATTCCAGTAGTTTTTGCTTTATACCAGTGGGGGAGAAAAGGCCTTAGGAATGGACTTTCCTAGAGAGATGTTGACAGTCGAACAGCGGCAGAAACCCACCTAAGACCTACCAACATGGTAGCTACTCATTTGTTGATCTTTTATGTGATTCCATTCAGTGCCCAAAGCAGACCGATCGTTTACCTTACCATAGAATTGCCTGGCGGGGTAGGTGCAGTATAAGCGACATGTGGGATGAGTCCCGCTCTCCAACCGAGCCCCAGAGGAAGGGGCCTCCACACTGGAACATCTTCCTCCAGCATGCAGATTTTTAAAAAGTCACTGAGAGAGATAGGGAATGAGTAATAAGGCTTCCTATTTCAGGATGTGCCCCTGCTCATTTCCCACCCTCACCTCCAATCGAAGCACCATCCAGGAACGGGAACTTGGCATTTGGGAGACCTCAGACACGATCAAGAAGAAGCATCTCCTCTTCAGGGCAATAGCAGTGTGTCATCTGCCCCCCCACCCCCAGACGTTGGCTCCAGCTTAAAGTAAAGTAAAGGTGGTGTGTGAGTTTTTGCAGATCTAGAAGTTTCTGTTTCATTTTCAGGTGACCTGAGACACAAGTGCCACCGTATTCCATGTGGTCAGAGAACTGTGGCACTCATTGACTGAATCCAAAAAAAAAAAAAAAAACAATGTCAGTCTGGTATGGAAGGTCATGCCTTTACGTCAAGGAGACTTCCACCACAGATCTTCCTGATCATCTTCTAAAACAGACATTCTCTTTTCAGAAGGAGGAAACCGAAGTTGGAAGCTAAGTGACCTGTCCAAGGTCACCTGTCTAGTTGTGGGTGAATCTGCCTCCATCTAGCACGCTGAATCCCACAGGGAAGTTCATGAAAAACTAAAAAGATTCCCAGTGAGTTCTCCAACTAACTTTTTTTTTCCTTTTTAGATAAAGAACAATAAAAAATGGTGAAATAAAAATCACATCTTTTCTGTGAGTAGAATGCTCTGTGCTTCAGATAGAACTCTTCAAGAAGAAGAAATAAAAGGTGAAAAAACATTTTAAATAAACCAGAGAGGACATGATTCTTCATTGAGTGATTAATTTGAAACCAGGCAAACCTCAGATGCAACATAGATTTCAGCTTCTTTGTAAATCACAAAATCCTGGGCCACAGTCAGAAATGACCTCAGCCATTTGAAAAATCCCATCACTGCCCTCCCCCCCAGCAATCAATCCAGCAACTCCCAAGGGAAAATGGATTGCAAATTGAAAATATTCAGCAAAAAATGGTATGCATTTTTTGCCAGAAAAGAAAGCTCTAGGCTCACAAGTGACATTTACAAAAGTGCTTGTTCAGAACTTGGGCCATGTGCATGTGATTTTTTTGTTAGGATTGCTAAAGTGCGTTTTCTCAATATTTGAGTGTAAATCACTGTGGTTATTATCCATAGTTAGCATGCAAATGGCCAGAACCAAGGGCGGTCTGGAAGGTCTCATCCTCTGCAGCAGAGTATTAATCCACACATGCAGGTGCAGCAGGAGACCCCCGGTACAGCTCAGCCTCTGCATTCACCATGTAATGGGAAGGATCCCGTTACGGCAGCCCCCACCAGCCGCTCCTGGCGTGGGCAGAAGCTGTTCAGGTTGGCCATCGGACCACTCTGAGAGGGACCGGCCATCACCATTCTGACCCGCTCTCAGGTCGCTTTCCTTGACCTGGACAACACTTCCCATCCCTTGATTTCTCACCTTCTTAAACGGAGACCTTTGGAAAAACCCATTCTTAATTGGTTTACTTTAAACTATGTTCTTTACAGCTATTTGGACGAAAGGAATGTGATCCCTGGCTTGTTTAAACAGTATTCAACTCATTTGAAACACATTGCTCACAGAAAGCAAGGGATTACAGGCGAAACCTTTACAGTCAGGAGAAAAAAAGCACGCGTTGACCTGGATTTTGTTTTCTCTCCATAAATTGAATGCAGCTTGAGGCACCACCAACGCCGGTGGGTACCAAGCACCAAGCACAGAGACCGGGGCCGCGGGCTGCGGGCTGAGCAGGCCCTCGTTAGCCTCACGGAGCAGAAGCAAGACCCTGCTTCTGTCACTACCTGGTAAGATCCACCACCGCTCATCCTGTTCCGTACCCCGGGACACTGCTTGGGTTTCTTAGACATTCTCTGATGACTATATCGCATTCTGAGAATATATCTGCAATTGTTTTCTATTTATTTCAGCTTGCTCTATTGTGTGTATCAGTATGAACCTCCTTGATCTGTTATGTATAAAAAATGGAACTATTTTTGTTATTTGTTTGCCTGACAGTAGTTGAGAACTGAATGGTCATTAAATATCACCTATTCCAACTGCATCTGTTTACAGAATTCCAGAAGGAAAGGCAGATTCCAGGACTAGTGTCCCCTGTCTCTTGCCCAGCAATCTTTCCCCCAGGGAGCAGAATCTTTAGTGTGTGCTAGAATCTTCCAGGGGCAGGGGTAGGAAAGGTTCTGCCACAGTTTCCAGCTCTGGATCCCACTGTAGAGATTCTTACTGTGTAGGCTGACAGACACAGATTCAGGAACCAGCATTTTCGCAGGCTCAGGTTCTGATTGAGATGGTCTTTGAAACACATCAGAGCCTGAGCACACATTACTTCCCAATTAATTATAGTTTTTCCCCCCAAAATAATTTCTTGTTCTTACGACTAACCCAGGAAACAATATGAATTTCCTAAGTACTTCCTTTTTCAAAGATTATTTTTTACAGTGGTACAATAGCTACAAATTATAAAACTTGTCATTTTAGGCATTTTTAGGTGGCAACACATTGGCATTCGGCACATTCCCAGGGTTGCAGGACCAGCGCTGCTGTCTGCCTCCAGTGCCTCTGCCTCACCCCGGACAGAAAGTGCCCCGTTACACAGTCACTCCCCACCCCGCCCTCCCGCCCCGCCACCTCTCATCCTCTTTCTGTGACTAGGACCTTGCGTATCCCAGATATTTTATGCAAGTGGAATCATACAAGATTTGTCCTTTTGTGTCTGGATTATTTCAGTTAGTGCAATGCTTTTCTTATGTCGTATATACCACAATTTCATTCCTTTTTGTGGCTGAATAATAGTCCATTGTGCGGATACGGATATGCCACATCTTGTTCATCTGCACATCTACTGACAAACACTTTTTTTGTTTGTTTGTTTGTTTGTTTCTACCTTTTGGCTCTTGTGGACAGTGATGCTCTGAACATCTGCGTACAGGTATCTAGTGAGTCCCTGTTCTCAGTCTGTTATGTACATGCCTTGGAGCAAAATTTGGGGTCATACGATAATTCCATGTTCCACTTTTTGAGAGACTGCTAAAGTACTTTCCCCTGAGCATTACCTTTTGTATATCTGGTGGAGAAGGTGTCATGGTGTGCTGATGACAAGACACGTTTATTTAATGAGCAGACAAGTGATCATCACTCTTGCATTTTATTTATTAACATTCAAACACATTCGACAAAGACTTGAGCTGACTTTCAAGAATATATAAAATAAAGTAGAAAATATACATATACATGATATGATGGTATAAATTTGAGAGAAAAATGAAATTTATATATGCAGGCCATAGGAGCCTACACAATTTGATTCTGAGTTTCCTGGCAACCAATATACAGAGTAAGCACTTCATCTCCACCAACTCCACCATCCCCACCATCTCTACTTTCCCCACCATTCCCACCACCCCTATCTCCTGTTTCCTATCCACAAAGGATCATGTGGTTCTCTGCAATGAAGAAGGATGTCTAAAAATATATATTTTTTTCTCTAAGTGAAGGGCATTTTAAATTTTTATTTGTCCAATCACTCTTCCAACTCAAGTGGAAACTCAGAACATAGGACTCTGGGCCACTCATCTAAGCCTCTGTGCACGAACCTGGCAGCTGAGCACCCCCAGGTCAAGGCATCTGCCTGGCCACCTAGCCAAGACTTCACCCCGTGGAGGTGAGGCAGGATTAGACAGGGCAGTTAGGGGGCAACAAGGGAGACTCAAAATCAGCCACTTATGCACATGACAGAGGTTGGGAGGCCCAGGGTAAATAAATTTCTCGTGTCACAAACTGTGTCCACTGCAGCTTCTCAATTAGAAAGAGAGGGAGTTACTACAGGTACCATAGTCGAGAATTTGTAACTCACTTATAACTATGGCACCTGGTGGGGGTGGGGAGGTGCCTAGTGAATGCAGGCGCGCGCGCGCGCACACACACACACACACACACACACACACACACAGGTCAGGGAGATGAGACGGGAAATATGTACCTGGGACACACAGGTGGACTGTCAGCTTGATGAGGGCAGAGACCGCATCTCACGTTCTCAAATCCCAGCCCTGAACTTGGCCTGCTAAGTGTTCATAGAGCTGAGTCACAAGTGTGGGCACTACTCCTTCAATTCAGTAAGAGTGTGAGGATCCTGTTACCATCAGAGGGACAATCTGACAGGGAGAAGGGGATTCTGAGAATTCTTAGGAGCGCCCGATAATAACGATGATGGCTACAACCCAGAAAAATCACACAGCAATCCCACAACTCATTGGTACCAGTGGAGACAGAACTTGAACCCAGGTCAGTGTGACGACAAATTTATGTTTCTAACTCTAGAGTAAATGGTTCCTTTGTTGTTTTTTTTCTGTGCAAGAATGACTCTACAATAAAACATTGCTATTTTTCAGACAGTTACTAAGGCCAAAACTTGAATTTCTGCCAGCAAAGTGGGGTGACCAGGAAAAACAGTTAAGAGTAAAATTAATAGACTGTCAAAACAAGAGCATTACACCAGGAGCTGTATGAAGGCAGAGCACATTTACCCAGCAGATTAATGCACATGCCCTCGTGAAGGACGGGCCAAGGAGGCAGTGAGTGTCCTCACATGCTGGTCAATGTCTAGGCAAGCGTCTGGTCAGGCATTGGTTGCTAAAATAGTCTACCAAAATCTTATGGAAAGATAGAGTCCTAAAAGTCCCTCTATTAATTATTGAGATTTTGCTGGATTTGACTTATTTTCATATACAGTCAAATATTTTAAGTCCTCATCTTTCAAATAATGTTTATCCTTTTCTAAAACCTCTCCAAAATTATTAATTTTTAACAACTCAGAGACAGGTTTTTATTAAAAGTAAAACTATACTTTTTCATTGAGATAAAAGTTACATACTAAAAAAAAAAAAGTAAAACTAGACAGGATCCCGGGAAAAGCGCCCTGTCCATCACAGGGCTGCTGTGTGACATTCACGCTACCCTTTCTTGGGTGCCTGGTAGGAGGGGGCGGGGCGGGGTGCATCTCAGCTGGGCTGGCGGGGTCTCAGCCGCGGTCACTGCTCCCCACCGCTCTGCTGCCCTGACATACTTACAAGAATGAAGGGACGTGGGGGCAGCTACAGCCGGAATTAAAATGTACCTGTGCCTCCTAAGAAGCAGAAGGAGGAGGGGGAGGGGGAGGAGGGGGAGGAGGGGGAGGAGGGGGAGGAGGGGGAGGAGGGGGAGGAGGGGGAGGAGGGGGAGGAGGGGGGAGGGGGGAAGGAGGAGGGGGAGGGGGAGGAGGGGAGGGGGAGGAAGGGAGGAGGGAGGGAGGGGAGGGGGAGGGGAGGAGGGAGGGAGGGGAGGGGGAGGGAGGGGAGGGGAGGAGGGAGGGGGGAGGGGAGAGGGAGGAGGGGGAGGATACACTGGCAAGCCCTGGCTCAGATACCAAGCAGTTTCTCAGAGAGGTTCCTCAGGAGAAGGGAGGTGATGACGAGCCTGCAGGGAGCTGCCCAGAGCCTGGGCTGGAGGGGCTGTGGCCAACCCTCGAAAGGCCTGGCCCACCGACAATGCAGCAGGGCGACGTGGGGCCTGAGCCACAGGAGGGACATCCGCGGGGGGCTCGGTCTGCGGGCTTTACCGGCTCACACAGCCCCCACCTGCCCTGCGGTTCCAGAAAAATGTGAAGGGCAGAAAAGGCAGGTTATATATCGGTGCCTTTGCTCCACGTGGGTCTAGGGAAAGGGCAGAGAACAAGGTGCTCTGGTGAGGAGAGGACCTGTCCGCGGAGTCGGCCAGGAGACCGAAGCCCCAAGATGCACAGTGGGTCCGCGGGTATGTGGCAAAGTCAGCGACGGTCATAGCCGCTGCCGGCAGAACTCTGGACCTCTGGGCTCACCCTCTGACAGTCCTCGCTTTGGAAAGTCCCCAGCTCCTCCCCATCAATTCAAAAGACAGGCTTTTCCAGTGGGCACGCTGTCAGCACCACCAAGCCTGGGCCTTGGGTTGCGTGGGGCTGCATCACTCGGGGCAGGCCTGCCCCACCCTGATGTCCTCCCGGTCCCGCTGGCCACGCGTGAAGGAAAGCGTGTGGATGGGGGTCACGGAGTTGGGGTGGGGGTGGCGTCCTAGGAGAAGAGAGGCAGAAGCCAAATCCAGTGCAGGATGGAGCCTGAGCCACAGCCCTGCTCCCAAACCGACCTCAACACCCCCCAGGGGGAAGGGCGAGAGTGATGAGGGACAGGCGTGCGCACCTTCCAAGGGAAGAACGCAGCAAAGGTAAAGGGGCTGCTCTTTAAATAATCTCCTTATTTTTTTGGGTGGGGTGCTGTTTTTCACTGAATACTCAAACCCAGCACCGTTGTTCCATTGCAGTTGTTGGAAACATCTCTCTTACCCACCTGGCACGTATGGTAGGAACAAAGTCCTCAAAGAACAAAATGAAACAAAGGAAAGAAATATGGAACATTAATTTGCATGTGTGCAAATGCACACGCAATTCTCTTTACTCCTTATCTTGGACAAACAGACCTGCCTACTGTAGTGTTTTATACACTCTGGGGCCTAGCTCTGTGTGTGTGTGTATGTGTGTGTGTGTGTACATATACACACATTTTTTTAAGTGGAGAGACCAAAAGAAAAAAAAAATCTTTCTAAATGCAGAGCCAGCTTTTGGCATTTGCATATGCATTCTGCAAAGAGATCATCGGTCTCCCCCGTGCACATGTTAGATGGGGTGATGCGCTAAACCATGGCCGCTGAATCCCTGCCAGAGGTCACCGGCTGAAATGGATTGAATGCAGTGATTTAAGATCTTTAAGGCATTGTGCCAACAGACCTCCATATTTTGGCTATAAGTTAATTAAAATGGGCTCTAAAAAAGAAAGACTTTACTATGAGGTCTTATGTTCGGAAACTGGGAGATACATAATGTTTGCAAAGAAAAATAAAATAGTTGAATTTGCCAAACTTAAAAAATAATGTGTGTGTGCACGTGCATGCGTGCGTGTATAGGGAGCCTGATTCAAATGTAACTGATCTTTTCTGTCTTGCCCTATAGGCATATGTTTGAGTTAAGTAAAGGAAAATGTATTAAATTTAAAGGTTTTGTGATTTCAACAATAAATAGAGTACATACTGAAGGTATTTGTCAAAACCCCGCTGCTACTTTCTTCAAGAAAGAAAGGAAAAGTTAACATGAACAATAGCAACAAAAATCTAATTGGGTTCAATACTTGATAGATTTCACTCCAAATCCTCGTATGTCAATGGCAAATAAATTAAATCTGCCCCATTCAGGAACTTTTGACATCACAGTAGCAAAAGACTATTAATCATTTACCTTTGTTTACCTCTGCTAAAGACAGAACTCAGGAAACCCAACAAGCTAATGATCAGGTAGTGCACACAGATGAAGAAGAAGGGATGATGAATCCACCTGGAGGACACGGCAAGTCTCCTTTCCTGATGCGTCAAATCGCTCCGGGCTTTTCAAAGTGCCTGTCAGAGTAGTTGGTAAACCTCCCTGGTCTGTGAGCACACCACCACTTCTTTGTTTCATTAGAAACTGGTCTACAAAGTAAAGGCTATTTCTGGAAAGTGTGGCAGAATGTTTAAACTTCTACTTTCCATATTATAAAATTTGCCCTTGGAGTGAGTGATAACAAAAATTCAAAAAAATTATGAAAATAAACAGGTTTTAGTTTATCTCTGAACTGTCTCAAATCTCAAAGCAGGGTACCTTAAGTTACACAGAAATAGGAGATTCGCGCAACAAAGAAAAACAACAAGAATACACTGATAAGGCTCTCCCTCAGACAAGCACTTTTTTGTTGTACATGGAATTAGCATTTGAAAGGTGACCTCAAAGCACCTTATATATGAATTGCTTTCAAAAACCACTTTGCTTTATCTCTGGATACCTCATACGATGATATTGGTTTAGTACCAAATCTTGGCTATCTATTATTCACCAGCGACAAAAGTTTTATAAACCTATACTTGCAGCTTTGTTTTGGGGATTCGCGTGCCAGCATTCATAAGGGCAGGTTGAAACTCCCTGGCGAGTGGACGGACACAGCAGTGACAGCCTTGGATTGTGTAAGCGACGGCGAGACGGACCGTTTACACACATGGGGCTCACACGCACCTCACTTCTCCAGGGCTACTTTTCTCATCATGATGGTTCCATCTGGAGAAAGAGCATCAGGCACCCCACTCCAGCTGCACTGTCATTCACAAACTCTGTGTTAGAAGGGGACACCCCGACATCTTCCACCACCCAACGGCTAGGACTTCGGCTCCCCAGCTGCTGTCGGAAGCACGCTCACCCTTGGTGGACCCTCGAGGGAGGAAGCGGGTTCCAGGGACAGATTCATGGACACAGCTGTGCAGCTGCAGACTTTGAGAGCCTTCCAGCCGGGCCGTCATCCCTGAGCGCCGCCTCGCTCTGCGGCTCTAGTCAGACAGCCACCCTTCCTCAACTTTGCGTTTGCTCAGTGAGAATCTGTGCTGGCTGTGTGGCGTTATCACCGGATGGTTCCTACAAAGACTCCACACAGCCTGACGTCCACGAGTCAGGCCCATGAGGACGGGGTCCTTTGGACGTGCTCCAAAGATCATCACCCATGTCCCTCCTACAGAATGAAGGATAAATAATAACTAAGGAAATCCATAAGTACGTGAATAAATAAATGGAGGAGAGAAGGTGAGGAAGCAGCAGGTGAGGGCCTCCATGGGGAGATGGAGGGTGATCAGCATCACCAGCTGAAAAACACTCAGGATGTTGGAGCAAAGCACCCAGTCAACGCTGCTTTCTGTCCCCACTGTTCTAGGAGGGCTCATCAGTGCGCATCCAGCATTGTTTCATATATGTGTGTGTAAATACATGTGTATGCATATATGCATACATACACCAGATTAACCAGTTCTAATTATATATACATATAATATATATGTATTTATTTCAGGAAGGCACCTTATTTGGTGCTGATATTCATTTTTTGTGAACTATTGCAGACATAAATACACCTAGTAAAATCTCACTATTTATATTAATAACAGGAAGAACCAACCATCTGGCAAATTTTGCTGCCCAGTAAATTGAGGAGATTAAGATAAAACCACATGGAGATTTCATTACCAAGTGCAATTTCTTTATTGCCCCTGGACAAGTGAAATTTCATTTTAATTATTTATGACACTTCATAGCACACTTGTGAACTTAGCAGGTATCTCTTTGCAAGAACGATGAACTTTAGAAATGTAGGAACATTCTGCGTCGTTCATCATGAAAATAATCTCTTGCTGTAAACGTGGGGTTGGTTATATGGCAACTTCTCTAACTCCACAAACGGGGCAAATTCCATTGCCATACTTAGAGTAATCTCCTGGCTGACCACTTGGTTCTATTTCTTGGCCTGTATGGTATGTGGTCTTTGTAAAGATTCAATGGCACATTGGGTCGGTCTGTGTATTTTTCTAGAATGCCTGCTATACTCCAATTAGAAGTTTAAAACAGCAATCATGATGTTACATGAATTGCACTCTGACATCATCCAGATAGCGCACCGCTGGATAGATGTCAGCCTAATTGCTTGACCATGATCGGCTTCTCAGGAAAATTACGTAACAGAAGTAGATCTGCTCATAAGACAAAAACATGGTCTTATACATTTTTAATATGTTTTCAGTAAGTATCCAAACAGGGTTTTACTTAAATCTGAATTCATCAAAAATTTTCAAATTTCAAAAAAACTTTTATTACCAAAACCTTCAATTAATGATTTTAGTGAGATTTTAGTGAATACACAGTATATTCACAGTGGGTAAAAGATCTTAGCTACAGAGAGATTCTATTTTTTAAAATTTATTATTCATGGTTTTGCAAGTAGAGGGTTATTCTAATACTGATACTTAGGGGGTAATTTCTTTTGAGCAAAGCCAAACTTTGGCAAGAAAAAAAATTGTAATTAGAGTTTATTACAAGATATAATATTTTATAACAATGTTCCTCAAGCTCTTGGCGTTGGCATCTCTGTGGTGTACAGAAAGGAAATATCTTGTGTCTAATTCCTCCTTCTTCTTTTCTACCTCCTATTTATTTATTTGTTTGTTAGAGAAAACTGCCATCTGTTTTTTTCTTTTAATTTTTTTATTGTTATGTTAATCACCATATATTACATAATTTGTTTTGGTGTAGTGTTCCATGATTCATTGTTTCTTCATAACACCCAGTGCTCCAGGCAGAATGTGCCCTCCTTAACACCCATCACCGGGTTAACCCATCCCCCTACCTCCTCCCCTCTAGAAACCTCAGTTTGTTTTTCAGAGTCCATCATCTTTCCTGGTTCGTCTCCCCCTCTGACTTACTCCCCTTCATTCTTCCCCTCCTGCTATCTTCTTCTTTTTCTTTTTTCTTAAAATATGTTGCGTTATTTGTTTCAGATCTGTGATTCAACAGTCTTACACAAGGGGGATGCGTTAGCCTGGTGATGGGTATTGAGGAGGGCACGTTCTGCATGGAGCACTGGGTGTTATGAACCAACAATGAATCATGGAACACTGCACCAAAAACTAATGATGTAATATATGGTGATTAACATAACAATAAAAAAATTTAAAAAATCAGCAGTCTTACACAATTCACAGCGCTCACCGTAGCACATATCTTCCCCAATGTCTATCACCCAGCCACCCCCTCCCTCCCACCCCCGACCACTCCAGCAACCCTCAGTTTGTTCCTGAGATTAAGAATTCCTCATATCAGTGAGGTCATATGATACATGTCTTGCTCTGATTGACTTATTTCACTCAGCATAACACCCTCCAGTTCCATCCACGTCGTTGCAAATGGCAAGATCTCATTCCTTTTGATGGCTGCATAATATTCCATTGTGTATATATACCACTGCTTCTTTATCCATTCATCTGTCGATGGACATCTTGGCTCTTTCCACAGTTTGGCTATCGTGGACATTGCTGCTATAAACATTGGGGTGCACGTACCACTTCGGGTCCCTACATTTGTATCTTTGGGGTAAATACCCAGTAGTGCAATTGCTGGATCGAATGGTAGCTCTAATTTCAACTGTTTGAGGAACCTCCATACTGTTTTCCAGAGGCGTTGCACCAGCTTGCATTCCCACCAACATTGGAGGAGGGTTCCCCTTTCTCCACATCCCCGCCAACATCTGTCGTTCCCTGACTTGTTAATTGTAGCCATTCTGACGGGTGTGAGGTGGTATCTCATTGAGGTTTTGATTGCGATTTCCCCGATGCCGAGCGATGTTGAGCACTTTTTCATGTGCCTGTTGGCCATTTGGATGTCTTCTTTGGAAAAATGTCTGTTCATAAGTCTTCTGCCCATTTCTTGATTGGATTATTTGTTCTTTGGGTGTTGAGTTTGATAAGTTCTTTATAGATTTTGGATACTAGCCCTTTATCTGATATGTCATTTGCAAATATTTTCTCCCATTCTGTCGGTTGTCTTTTGCTTTTGTGGACTCTTTCTTTTGCTGTGCAAAAGCTTTTTATCTTGATGAAATCCCAATAGTTCATTTTTGCCCTGGCTTCCTGTGCCTTTGGTGATGTTTCTAGGAAGAAGTTGCTGCGGCTGGGGTCGAAGAGGTTGCTACCTGTGTTTTCCTTTAGGATTTGGATAGACTCCTGTCTCACGTTTAGGTCTTTCAACCATTTGGAGTCTATTTTTGTGTGTGGTGTAAGGAAATGGTCCAGTTTCATTCTTCTGCATATGGCTGTCCAATTTTCCCAACACCATTTGTTGAAGAGACTGTCTTTTTTCCACTGGACATTCTTTCCTGCTTTGTCAAAGATAAGTTGACCATAGAGTTGAGGGTCCATTTCTGGGCTCTCGATTCGTTCCATTGATCTATGTGTCTGTTTTTGTGCCAGTACCATACTGTCTTGATGATGACAGCTTTGTAATAGAGCTGGAAGTCCGGAACTGTGATGCCGCCAGCTTTGCTTTTCTTTTTCAACATTCCTCTGGCTATTCGGGGACTCTTCTGGTTCCATACAAATTTTAGGATTATTTGTGCCATTTCTTTGAAAAAAGTGGATGGTATTTTGATGGGGATTGCACTGAATGTGTAGATTGTTCTAGGTAGCATTAACATCTTCACAATGTTGGTTCTTCCAATCCATGAGCATGGAACGTTTTTCCATTTCTTTGTGTCTTCTTCAATTTCTTTCCTGAGTATTTCATAGTTTTCTGAGTACAGATCCTTTGCCTCTTTGGTTAAATTTATTCCTAGGTATCTTATGGTTTTGGGTGCAGTTGTGAATGGGATCGACTCCTTGATTTGTCTCTCTTCTGTCTTGTCGTTGGTGTATAGGAATGCCACTGATTTCTGTGCGTTGATTTTATAGCCTGCTACTTTACTGAATTCCTGTATGAGTTCTAGCAGTTTTGGGGTGGAGTCTTTTGGGTTTTCCACATACAGTATCATATCATCTGCAAAGAGTGAGAGTTTGACTTCCTCTTTGCCGATTTGGATGCCTTTGATTTCTTTTTGTTGTCTGATTGCTGTGGCTAGGACTTCTAATACTATGTTGAAGAGCAGTGGTGAGAGTGGACATCCCTGCCGCGTTCCTGACCTTAGGGGAAAAGCTCTCAGCTTTTCCCCATTGAGAATGATATTCGCTGTAGGTTTTTCCTAGATGGCTTTTATGATATTGAGGTATGTACCCTCTATCCCTATACTCTGAAGAGTTTTGATCAAGAAAGGATGCTGTACTTTGTCAAATGCTTTTTCTGCATCTATTGAGAGGATCCTATGATTCTTGTTCTTTCTTTTGTTAATGTATTGTATCACGTTGATTGATTTGCGGATGTTGAACCAGCCTTGCAGCCCAGGGATAAATCCCACTTGGTCGTGGTGAATAATCCTTTTAATGTACTGTTGGATCCTATTGGCTAGTATTTTGGTGAGAATTTTTGCATCCATGTTCATCAAGGATATTGGTCTGTAATTCTCCTTTTTGATGGGATCTTTGTCTGGTTTTGGGATCAAGGTCATGGTGGCCTCATAAAATGAATTTGGAAGTTTTCCTTCCATTTCTATTTTTTGGAACAGTTTCAGGAGAATAGGTATTAATTCTTCTTGAAATGTCTGATAGAATTCCCCTGGGAAGCCATCTGGCCCTGGGCTTTTGTTTGTTGGGAGATTTTTGATGACTGCTTCAATTTCCTTAGTGGTTATAGGTCTGTTCAGGTTTTCTATTTCTTCCTGGTTCAGTTTTGGTAGTTGATACATCTCTAGGAATGCACCCATTTCTTCCAGGTTATCGAATTTGCTGGCATAGAGTTGCTCATAATATGTTCTTATAATTGTTTGTATTTCTTTGGTGTTGGTTGTGATCTCTCCTCTTTCATTCATGATTTTGTTGATTTGGGTCATTTCTCTTTTCTCTTTGATCAGTCTGGCCAGGGGTTTATCTATCTTGTTAATTCTTCCAAAGAACCAGCTCCTAGGTTCGTTGATCTGTTCTACTGTTCTTTTGGTTTCTATTTCATTGATTTCTGCTCTGATCTTTATGATTTCTCTTCTCCTGCTGGGTTTAGGCTTTATTTGCTGTTCTTTCTCCAGCTCCTTTAGGTGTAGGGTTAGATTGTGTATTTGAGACCTTTCTTGTTTCTTGAGAAAGGCTTGTATTGCTATATACTTTCCTCTCAGGACTGCCTTTGCTGTATCCGAAAGATTTTGGACAATTGTGTTTTCATTTTCATTGGTTTCCATGAATTTATTTAATTCTTCTTTAATTTCCTGGTTGACCCATTCACTCTTTAGTAGGATGCTCTTTAGCCTCCATGTATTTGAGTTCCTTCCGACTTTCCTCTTGTGATTGAGTTCTAGTTTCAAGGCATTGTGTTCTGAAAATATGCAGGGAATGATCCCAATCTTTTGGTACCAGTTGAGACCTGATTTGTGACCTAGGATGTGATCAATTCTGGAGAATGTTCCATGGGCACTAGAGAAGAATGTGTATTCCGTTGCTTTGGGATGGAATGTTCTGAATATGTCTGTGAAGTCCGTTTGGTCCAGTGTGTCATTTAAAGTCTTTATTTCCTTGTTGATCTTTTGCTTAGATGATCTGTCCATTTCAGTCGGGGGGTGTTAAAGTCCCCCACTATTGTTGTATTGTTGTCAATGTGTTTCTTTGCTTTTGTTATTAATTGCCTTATATAATTGGCTGCTCCCATGTTCGGGGCATAGATATTTACAATTGTTAGATCTTCTTGTTGGATAGACCCTTTAAGTAGGATATAATGTCCTTCCTCATCTCTTATTACAGTCTTTGTTTTAAAATCTAGTTTGTCTGATATAAGGATTGCCACCCCAGCTTTCTTTTGGTGTCCATTAGCATGGTAAATTGTTTTCCACCCCCTCACTTTCAATCTGGGGGTGTCTTTTGGTCTAAAATGAGTCTCCTGCAAACAGCATATGGATGGGTCTTGTTTTTTAATCCAATCTGATAGCCTGTGTCTTTTGATTGGGGCATTGAGCCCATTTACATTCAGGGTAACTATTGAAAGGTATGAATTTAGTGACATTGTATTGCCTGTAAGGTGACTGTTACTGTATGTTGTCTGTGTTCCTTTCTGATCTTTGCTGCTTTTAGGCTCTCTCTTTGCTTAGAGGACCCCTTTCAATATTTCTTGGAGGGCTGGTTTCGTGTTTGCAAATTCCTTTAATTTTTGTTTGTCCTGGAAGCTTTTTATCTCTCCTTCTATTTTCAATGACAGCCTAGCTGGATATAGTATTCTTGGCTGCATATTTTTCTCGTTTAGTGCTCTGAAGATATCTTGCCAGTCCTTTCTGGCCTGCCAGGTCTCTGTGGATAGGTCTGTTGCCAATTTAATATTTTTACCATTGTAGGTTACATATCTCTTCTCCCGAGCTGCTTTCAGGATTTTCTCTTTGTCGCTGAGACTCGTAAGTTTTACTATTAGATGTCGGGGTGTTGACCTATTTTTATTGATTTTGAGAGGGGTTCTCTGTGCCTCCTGGATTTTGATGCCTGTTTCCTTCCTCACATTAGGGAAGTTCTCTGCTATTATTTGCTCCAATATACCTTCTGCCCCTCTCTCTCTTTCTTCTTCTTCTGGGATCCCAATTATTCTAATGTTGTTTCGTCTTATCGAATCACTTATCTCTCGAATTCTGCCCTCGTGATCCTGTAGTTGTTTCTCCCTCTTTTTCTCAGCCTCTTTACTTTCCATCATTTGGTCTTCTATATCACTGATTCTCTCTTCTGCCTCATTTATCCTAGCAGTTAGTGCCCCCATTTTTTATTGCACCTCACCAATAGCCTTTTTGATTTCGACTTGGTTAGATTTTAGTTCTTTTATTTCTCCAGAAAGGGTTTCTCTAATAACTTCCACGCTTTTTTCAAGCCCAGCTAGTATCTTTAAAGTCATGATTCTGAACTCTAGGTCTGACATCGTACTAATGTCCATATTGAGTAGGTCCCTGACTGACGGTACTACCTCTTGTTCTTTTTGCTGAGGTGATTTTTTTCGTCTTGTCATTTTCTCCAGAGGAGAATAGATGAATGAGAGAACAAAATGCTACAACGTCCCCAGCAAATATACTGTATACAAATCAGAAAAGACCTGAAACCAGGGGAAAAGAAAGGGAAAGAAAGAAAAAAGAAAGAGAAAAAAAAAAAGAAAAAAGAAACAAAGATAAAAACAAAAACAGAACAATACAAAAAAAGCAGAATGTGATCAAATATGATCAGGCTAATGCATAGATCAGTGCCACACACTAGATTTTGGGCGTATTTTGGTCTGTTAGAAAAAAGTGCCTCCTAAAATTTTAAAGGAAGAAAGACATATATGTACAAAATAAGGGTTGATACAATGAAGGGATAGAAGATGACTGTAAAGATGAAAAGTATAAAAGATTTCATAAAAGGACTTGATAAGATAAGAAGTTGTTTGAAAAAAGAAAGAAGATTTAAAAAAAAAAAGAAAAAAAAAAGGGAGATAATGTGATCAGGCAGGAGACTAGAACAGAACCATACACTAGTGATTTAGGGTATATTTTTATCTGTTAGAAGAAACTGTATCTCAAAATTTTAAAGAGAGAACAACTTATATATATATGCCAAAAATAAGGGTAACTACTATGAAGGGATAAAATATGACTCTAAAAATGAAAAATAAAAAATGGTTTTTTTTTTTTAAAGAGATTGATAAGATGTTGGTTGAAAAAGGGAAAAAGAAAAAGAAAAAAAAAACAGTTAACAAAAATTAACTTTGATGAACTAATGAATCATGGTAAAAAAAAGCCATGAATTCTATGTGCAGTATTCCCCTAGCGCTGGAGTTCTCCCATTCTCCTTGATCGGTAAACTTGGTCTTGGCTTGCTGGCTGTTCGTGCTGATCTTCTGGGGGAGGGGCCTGTTGCCGTGGTTCCCAAATGTCTTTGCCGGAGGCAGAATTGCCCCGCCCTTGTCGGTCCGGGCCTAAGCAAGCTGCTCGGGTTTGCTCTCAGGAGCTTTTGTTCCCTGCAAGCTCTCCGTACAGCCTTGGAGGACCAGGGTGAAAATGGTGGCCTCCCAATCTCCACCCGGAGGAGCTGAGAAATCGGGGCCCCGCTCCTCAGTGCGCCCCCGGAGAAAAGCAGTCACTCCCGTGTCCCCGGTCTCCGGCCGCACTCCGTGCTCACCCGGCCTGTGACCGAGCGTTGCTATCTCTGGCACCGGACCCCGTGTGGAGTCTCCAAACCCAGCAGATCCCTGCGGTGCGCTCCCGCGCCGCTCCTCCCGGGGGAGGGAGGGGAGTCTCCCCGGCTCTGCCGCTTGTTGGGTCCCTGCTGGAGGAGCAGTGGCCCGACTGGGCCGCGGATCACAGTTTATGGCCACCCCGAGCTGAGAGCCCGCGCCTCGGCTCCGTCTCTGCAGCCGGCTTCCCCGCTCCGATCCCTGGGAGCTCTGGCGCACTCAGGCACCCCCGGTCTTTCTGTGACCCCGAGGGTCCCGAGACCACACTGTCCCGCGAGGGTTCCACCCCCCGCTTAGCCACTGCAGCGACGTCCCTCCGCGGAGCCGACGTCTAAAAAGTCCGATTTTGTGCTCCGCGGCTCTAGCACTTGCCAGAAGCGGCCAAGGGAGGCCCCTCCCCCGCCGTCTATCCTCCCGAACATCTCCTCGGATTCACTTCTCCACACGTCCTACCTTCCAGTAAGTGGTCGCTTCTCTGTTCAGAGAGTTGTTGCTACTCTCCTCTTCGATCTCCTGTTGAGTTCGTAGGTGTTCAGAATGGTTTGATCCCTATTCAGCTGAATTCCTGGGACCAGACGAAATCTAGGTCTCCTACTCCTCCGCCATCTTGCTCCGCCCCCTTGCCATCTGTTTTTTTAATCAAAATACATTCATGAAATCTTATTTCATCCGCCCAGAAGATCCCAACCATATTGAAAACAAAACACCCAAAAAATATCCCTCATGATTCATAGATTGACTTATTTCACAAGTACCTGCCCCTCAAAATATTTGGAGTCAACAGTCTCCTAAACCTAGAGAATTGGGTCCAAGGATTTTGCTGATCTACTTCCTCCTAAACACACATCCTCGAGCCTCAAAAAAAAAAAAAAAAAAAAAATGCTTATTGAATGGAACCAAGAGAAAAGACTCAGTGGGGAGAGAGAGGCTTAAGGTATTCTTGTTGCCAAGGTTGCAACATGTAGACAAATTGCCATGTGCACTAAATGCTCTGTGAAATGCCCTGATTAGCTCAGTAAGTACAATTCAGGTCTTGGCATCAGTCTAGAAGGGATCTGGTTTTTCACAAAGCAAATTCTATCACTTCAACATATATCACTTGCTTTTGAAGTGTCCTCCTGGGCAGAGAGTCAAGAGCCAGCCCTGACCCTGCTACCCACCAGCAGAGTGCCTCTGACCATCTGACCATCTTTTTAATTGCTTTATTCCAGAAAATTACAGGGCAGAAAATAGAGCAAATTTTCTTTTATCAATTATTTTGTGAAAGAAAACATAGTGTTCTTATGGCCACTGAATTTAAAAGAAAATAGTTTAACCAAAAATCAGATAACTTTCAAACAACAGTGAAATTATAGGAAAGCGAGATGGATGCTTACTTCATTTCTGAAATATGATACAGCTGTAGTCAAGTTTATCAAAAGCTTCATTTTTTTCAAAGAAGTTAAGATCAATGGGTATCTGAGATAAACTACAGAAAATTGGAAAATGGGGCAAAATCATGGGGGTGATACCTGGTATTCATTAATTTCTTTATAATGTAAATTCATGTGTTTTGTTTGGGGGTTTTTTGTTTTTTGGGTTTTTTTAAGAAAATTAAAAGGAGTAAAAGAGAAATGAGTTTCTAACTATTCCTTCTGGATATCCAACTACAATTTGAATAGCGGAGGTTACCTAGCCTAAGCTAAACAGGAGCGATAATATGTAAAGCCCCAGACTTCTTAAAGTTCTGGAAGGGGCTACAGAAACCATAAAGGTTGTTATCAGGGAACGCTTTGTCATGACCCCTGGTGAATGGAAACATAATTTAAACCAATCAGTAAAGAACTGAGTATTAACCTAAAATTAAATTTTAAAACCTCTTGGCTGAAATGGAAATGTCTTTATTCATGTGGTCCAGGATTCCAAATCTTCTGTTACTATTTAGAAGGAGGAGGAGAGGAGTAGAGGGAGGGTGAGACGGGTAGGGGACAGGGAGGGGCGGGGGACAGCTGTGGAAGGTGGAAGAATAGGAAGCCGTGCACACCCACGGGGGCCCATCACGTGGTACGGAAAGCCAGTGAAACTGCACACTACATTCCAACAACCCAAGTGACGCCGACAACCCACATTGTGAGGAGTCTTGGTAAGGTCATTTTGAGAGTTTACATTTGGGAACATGGGCTCCATAGCCCCTCATCCTTCACCTCCCAGACTGTAAGACTCGAGCTCTTCTATCCCCTATCTTGTGATGCTCTGGGGGCGCCCAACGATGATGTTGTCCTATATCCATGGCAGGTTCTGCCAGCGCCTCTGCTGTGGGGGCCGCCCTTGCCCTTCCTGCATCACGTCCCATGTAGGTGTCACTGGCCCGTATCTGACGATCTGCCTGTGCTCTGCCACCCCCACTCACGTGGTGGCATTTATCCACTCTTGACTTCTTGCTCACCCACTCCCTACCCTCTAGGGGACGACGTTCCTGTCTCAACTCCTGGTATATGAAGAGGAGAAGGAAGGGGAAGGGAAACTTCCAAAGCAGCCTTTCTTGGGCCCTCAGCTGGCATTTCCCCCAGCTCCCTATATGTGTGTCCCCTTCCTGGTGTCACAGGTACCCCCAGTGAGGTTGAACTAGAGTGAGATCAAGTATTGGGCATCACTCTGTAGGAAAGCTCAATTTCCACTCTTCCCAGGACCCACTGCTTAGTATCAACACTGGCCACATTCTATCGATCCTGGGGGCGGGAGGGAGGTAAATGTATGTATTTTCCCACTGTTCCTTTCACAGTCTAATTTCCATTGCCAACTCCCTCCCACAGCTCCAACCCCTCGAGCACATCTGAACCGAGGACATAGTTCAACCTCTCGCCCATGGATCCTGGGCCACTTTGGAATGCCAAGATGGGGCTCGTCAACAGTACCTAACTCCACAAGTCATGCTGCTGAGCCCTATTACAACGCAGCTACAAGGGCCTGCATTTCCATAAAATGAACTGTCTGCTGCTTTTGGTTTAGTTCTGTCTGGAAAGATTGTTCTCTACCCCTGAGATTTAGTTGGTTTGTTTACAGAACAGTCACAAGCTGTTCTTAAGCAGGCAGATCTGTGAAATTAGTTCCGGTCATCAGTGGCTAGCCTGTATCCTCCGCCATCCAAACAGGCACAAATTCAATAAGCCCTGTAATAGAAGTATGAGCCAAAAGAAAGACATGATGTCTTCTGACTACAAGGAACAAAATGGTCGTGACGGTAGAGATGTCACTCACCCCAAAGCTTGAGACAGAGAAATGTAGGATGGGCAGAAAATGATATGGTATTCTGTGCTGAGAACACAGCCTTAAAAAAAAAAAAAAAAAGCACAGAGGCCTGAAGGCAACTGCTGTGCTTGGAAAATCAGCAAGTCGAGCACTGTGGCTAAAGCATCGTGTGCATAACTGGAGAAACTGGGGAACGCCAGCAGGAGCAGATTCTAGAAGGGTTTCGACGCCGAAGTAGGGAGTCTGAAGCTTCTTTCAGAAGGTGAACTGGCGACTTGCTCTAAACTGTCCCCGATTAGAGTGATGTATTTTGTGGGACACTAACTGACTTTGAGATAGTTCTTCACACATGGAGAGAGCCTTCCACGACCAGTGGATCAGAGGCTGGCCTGCAGACATGACAGAAGCCGTGGGCTAGCAAGCATGAGTGATTTGGCCTGCAGGGTCCTCGGTCACTGAGATCTTTGCTGGGCCACCCAGACATGAGAGTGTGCTCTCATGTCACGGCATGCTTCCCTTTTGGCTTCTACTTTGGATTCGAGAACCAAACTCGCAATGGCAGATCAATATTGTAGCAACAGGAGTGCCGGAGCTGTTGCTGAGAAGCTGTAAGAGGGGTCTTGGGTTGGCTGTTAATATGCACATTTAAAAAGAGCTCAGGCACCCCTCAAGAAAATAATCAGATCAAAAGAAGGTGAGAGCAGTAGGTAGTGGAAGCATGTGAGAATCAATTACACCATAAAAGACTTATCAATGACTCCGAATTGTCCATGCTCACACATGCATTGTCCATGCTCAAACTTTTCATCCCAGCCAGGCAGTTATGTTCTTTGCTATGGACAAAAATGTTTGTGTTCCTTCAAAATGTGCATATTGAAGCCTAAATCCTCTCCCCTTGTGGGAGGGGATTAGGCCACGGGGACAGAGCTTTCATGAATGGGATCTGTGCCCTTATTAGAAAAGAGCCCAGAGAGTTTGTTTCCTCTCTCTCTCTCTCTGAGTGAGGAAATAAGAGATGACTATCTCTAAACCAGGATGCAGGTCCTCCTCAGACGATCTGCCAGCACCTTGATCTTGGACTTCTGGCTTCCAGAGCTATAAGAAATAAATGTTTGCTATATAAGCCACATGGTCTACAGTAGTCTATTCTAGCAGCTTGAACTGCCTGAAATATTCCCCAAACCAGCAGCAGCAACTTGAGGTATCTGGTCCATACATTCAATGTCACTTAGCATGGTAGTCATTAGAACTGTTCACCCAATAGTCTCAGAATGGCTCCTTCCTGGCATAGAGAGTGTACTTTTCTACGTCCTTAACATTAAATGGTGATAAGATGTTTTGGCCAGTAAAATCAGAGCAAAAGCAAAATGTGTCATTTCCAAAGAGAAGAATTAGGAACCAGAGTACATCAGCTGTATTTCCATCCCACGGATGGGCTGATTCCAAAAGCATGCATCCAGATGGAGCATCCATTAGCCTGGGACACGGAGTGACCAAGGGGAGAGGAGTTCAAAGGCTGACCCACGTGGGGTGTGCAGCGGGAGCAAGCAAAGCTCCTGGGTTGCACTAAACAACTGGAAATTTCAGATTGCTCATTACTGTGGCATAGCTTACTGCGTCCCGACGAATACGCATGGCCGTCCTCTCCTCAGCTGTGTATTGTATGGCAAGAGTCTCCAATTCAGGAAGTTTGAGAATGGAACAAATTTGTCAAGCCATCAGATTACTTTGAAAGACCTTAGGAATCTGTCCCTGAAGACACTGAGGTACAAAATAAATAAAGAAGGACGATGCAGAAACTCAACCAAATAGAAATTGAACATTTCTGGGGCGCCTGGGTGGCTCAGTTCGGTGAAGCGTCTGCCTTCAGCTCAGGTCATGCTCCCTGGGTCCTGGGATCGAGTCCCGAATCAGGCTCCCTGCTCTTCCGGGAGTCTGCTTCTCCCTCCCCCTCTGCAGCTCCCCCTGTTTGTGCTGGCTCTCTCTCTCTCTCTCTCTCTCTCTCTCTCTGTCAAATAAATAAATAAAATCTTTAAAAAAAAAAGAAATTGAACATTTCTTACCAGGGAACAGTAAAAGACAACACACTGCAATTGACGTATTGAACATACAGAAATGCTGAAGGGAGGTAAGAGGCATTTCTTTTATTTTAAAGTGAAGGCTAAGAAACATATGGAAAAGGTTACCAGACGAGCCCATTAAAGGCAACAGTATAAATGCATTCAATAACCACTCCCATCTTTTTCTGGAAGAGGAAGGGATTAAAGGCAGAGTGGAAATGCAAACAGGCAGGGTTAGAGTAAGACGGAGTCGGGAATGCCTGGCCAGATGGCCATTTCCTCCTCCCAGAACTTCTTATGGAGTATTTCTGACATGCCCCCGTTATAAACCACAATGCAGATAGAGTGTTTTCAGAAAAGGCCCATATTCCATTCCTGAACTCGAACATCTCACAAGTAAATCATTTTCAGATGTTTCCAAATTAGGAACATCTACAGTTGAAGGGAAGTTTTGCTTTGCTCTCTGAAATGTGTTTGATCTTTTCTATTTTATCAATTAACTGCCCATGTTTTTCTGTTTCCTCATTGCTCGGTTAGGTAATCTATACAAAGACAATGAACTCATGTCTGTGTGGAGACCACATTATGTTCCTCATGATCTCTCTGACAGCCCGGTCTCCCCACTCAGATCTGCGGGCGCTTGTTCGCTGAGAGGAGGTGAGGAGTGATAACCAGAAACACAGAGGTGGTGAGCCTGCAGTCTGCTCACTTACAGGAGACCGAGTGATGGTGAATATGAAATTTTGCACATGCACTAAGGAATATAAATATAAGTTGCAAAATGAAAGACACCATTTTAACAGGGTAGAACATGGCTCACTAAGTCTCCTTGCCCTTCACTCCTCCTTCTCCGCCCCCCCTTTTCCTTCTTCTTATTAGCATTTTTCCTGCAGGATGTCCCTGGGCATAGACAAGGGAATGGAACAGATATTTGTTGTGTGTGCCTAACACTACACTTACCTTTTTTTTTTTTAATCTTTAACACTTGCAACGATCCCATGAGTTAGATATTACCTTTCACTGTCTGAAAATGAGGAAATTATTCTTAGGCTATTGGGCCTCCTTGTGTGAATAAGCAAGTGACAGAGACAGATTGTCAAGCCATCAGATTATTTTGAAAGACCTTCAAAATCTAAGGTGGGAGTCCAGCCCAGAGGTCTTGTCATCACACCACACCCCTTTCTGGAGAAAGAGAACAAACACCCTTGGGGCTTTTGGCTACAAACCAGTGCCAGTCTTGTGTGTTTGTGTGTGTGCTGGGGGATGGGGGCGGCACAAAGGGAACACTGAAGGCTTTGATGAGGGTGAATTGTGTGTGTGTGTGTGTGTGTGTGTGTACATACATATACATATATATACATATATATTGCGGTAAAATATACTTACCCAAAATACACTAATCTTGTATTTCAAATTGATGAGTTTGAACAAACGTAAGCACTATGTGTACACCTGTTAGCCCCAATCATCCTAATGAAGGGTTTTCAAGCCTCCTAGCAACCCGATTCCTCACTCCATACTGACAACCACTTTTCTGGCTTGGTTTTGCTTATTCTTGAAATTACACCTAAATGGGATCATAAAGTTACATATTTTATAACTGGCTTTTTTCACACAACATAAAGTTTGTTTGTTATGTTTTCTTTTTAGATTCATCCACCTTAGTACAAATATCACTAGTTCTTTTTTCTTATTTCTGAATGGTAGTCTATTGTACAAATGTCTCAATAATTGCTTATAAATTCTTATAAATTATTCTGTTGATGGACATTTTGATTGTTTCCAATTTGGGGCATTATGAATAAAGATAAAATAAATATTTTTGTTCAAGTCCTTTTGTGTGCATTTATTTTTATTTCTTTTAGATAAATGCTTAGGAGTGGGACTATTGAATCATATATATGATATGATATACCACACAATTTTCTAAAATGTTTTTAACGGGGCACCTGAGTGGCTCGGTCATTAAGCATCTGCTTTCGGCTCAGGTCATGATCCCAGGGTCCTGGGATCAAGTCCCGCATCAGGCTCTTTGCTCAGCAGGGAGCCTGCTTCTCCCTCTGTCTGTCGCTCCCCCTGCTTGTGCGCTTTCTCTCTCTCACTATCTCTCTCTCTGTGTCAATAAATAAATAAAAATCTTAAAAACAAATAAAATGTTTTTGAAATTTTAGGCCCCTTCAAACAATGATTAAATGTTCCAGTTCTTCAACATTTTATTGCCAATCTTACTCATTTTAGCTGTTCTCAAGGGTGTGCAGTGGTATCTCGTTAAAAACTATATTATTTTTTTGGTTTATTGTTTGTATTTTGACTTAGTCTACGGTATTTTGGGCCATGTAGAAAGCGGGAGCATTTATGTAATCTCATCATGGTTGTAATCGGTGTTTCCCTGGAGACTAATGGTAGTGAACTTGTGTTCATTTGCCAATTATCCACCTCATATTTCTATGTGTAATGTTTGTTCAGGTAGTTTGTTCTTTTTTAATTAGGATTGCTTGTCTTTTTATTATTGACTTGTAGGATATATATGTGGATATATGGACACACACACACACATATAACTTATGTATGAGTCCTTTGCTAATTGTATGGATTGTCAGTTATATTTTTTCCAGTCCACAAATGTTTTTTAATCTTTTTAAGAGAGTCTTTTCAAAGTTGTTAATTTTTATAAAATCTAGTTTATCATTTTTTTAGTTTTGTTTTATAGCTAATGCTTTTATTTCCTACCTAAAAATTCTTCGCCTACTCTAAGGTCACAGGGATTTTTTTTAAATATATAATTTCTTCTAGAAGTGTTATCTTTTATGTCATGATACAGTAATGTGATGATGTGAGGTGGAGGTCAGGTAATTTTTTATAATATTTTTTATTTGTTCTACTACCATATGCTAAAAAAAAAAAAATACTTTAGTATCTCCCCCTGAATTGCTTTGTCCGCTTTGTTGAAAACCAATGGAATACATATGTGGAGGTCAATTTCTTGACTCCTTTTTGTTTGATATATTTGTCTATCCTGAACACATTGTCTTGATCAGTGAGGCTATCTAGTAAGTCTTGATATCAGAGTGTATGTCCTCCAACTTTGTTCTTCATTTTATGATTGTTTTTGGCTTTTTAGAAATATATATACACACACATACATAAACTGAAACAGCTTGTCAATTTCTAGAAAAACAACTTACTGAGATTTTGATTGGGAACAGTTTTGAGCATATAGATCAAATTTGGGAAAACTGCCATTGTATGTAACAACAGAGTTTTCCAATCCACGGATGTGAAATAGCTCTCTCTTGATGTAGACCATTTTAAAGTATCTCTCAGCAATGTTTTACAGTTTTCAGTACAATTTCATGACTTAATTACTGCAGTGAACTTCATGCTTCTTGAAGACATTATTAATGGAATATTTTAGAGTTTTCCAATTGCTTTGCTTTGAGTAAATAAAAATATAATTAAGTAAAGGAGGAGAGTCTTCCTCACAATTGAAGTTAAGTTGTTATCATCTTAAAATATAATATTAAAACTTTAAAATGGTTTGTGTAATTTCGGTGGTAACTACAAAAAGTATCTATAGGATATACGCAAAAGGAAATGAGAAGGGAATCAAAGCATATCACCATAAAAAGTCAAAGAAACACAAAAGATAGGCAGTAAGAGAGGAAAGAAGAGACAAAGAAGTGACAAGATGTACAGAAAACAATTAACAAAATGGCAATAAATTCTTCCTTATCAATAATTACTTTAAATGTAAATGGATTAAACTCTCCAATCCAAAGACAGATTGGCGGAATGAATTAAAAAAGAAATGGCCAACTATATGTTGTCTACAAGGGACTCACTTTAGATCTATGGTCATGTGTAAGCTGCAAATGGAAGGTAGGGGAAAGGAGAAGCCATGTCAATGGTAACCAAAGAAGAGCAGGAGTGGCCATACTTGCATCAAGCTAAATTGACTTTAAGTCAAAAACTGTTAAAGAGACAAAGACGGACATCATATAATGATGCAAAAGTCAATTCATCAGGAAAGCACAAGGGTTATAAATATTTGTGTGCCACACCTCAGAGCTCCTAAATGTATAAAGCAAACTTTGACAGACTTGACCAAAAAAATAGACATCAATAGGAAACTTCAAAACCCCACTTTCAATAATGGACAGAACAACCAGATAGATCAATAAGGGAATAGAATTTGTACTTGAACAATATTGCAGACCAATTGGACCTGACAGACATATATGGAACATTCCACCTAACAGCAGCAGAATGCAAATTCTCAAGTGCACATGGAACATTCGCCAGGGGGGAACACACGTTAGGCCAGAAAAAGTCATAATAAATTCAGGACGATTGAAATCATACAAAGTATTTGTTCCAATCACAAAGGAATGTAACTAAAAATTAACACCACAAGGAAAACTGGAAAATTGACAATATGTGAAAATAAAATAATAAATAGATAAAACAAAAATAATGTGTCGTTTAACATACTTTAAACAGCAGTTGAGTCAGACGGCACAAGAGGAATTACAAAATAACTTAAGACAAATGAAAATGAAAACAGCATATCGGAACTTAGGAGAAGCAGCAAAAGCAGGGCTTAGAGGGAAGTCTTTGGTCAGTGCGGGCATTAACAAGAAAAGATCTCAAATTAACCATCTAGCTTGACACCTCAAGAAACTAGGAAAAAAAACTAAACTCAAGGCTACACACGGAAGGAATTAATAAAAATTAGAGCAAAGATAAACAAAATAGATAATGGAAAGACAATAGAAAAAAAGCAACAAAATTAAGAGGTGGTTATTTGAAAAAATAAATGGACAAACCCTTAGCTAGATTAATTAAGAAAAAAAAAATGATAGAAGACCCAAATAACTAAAACCAGAAAGGAAAGAAGAAATGTTACAACAGATGCTACAGAAATGAAAAGAAGTATGAGAGAATACTCTTGAATAATTTGGGTAACTTAGCAGAAATGGATACATTTCTAGAAACAAAATACCAAGACTGAATCACGAAGAAAGAGAAAATCTGGAGACCAACCACAAGTTCTTAGAAAGACTTCTGGTAAGATTCGTATCATTTATTCTGTCTGTGCACTTGATAAAAATCTACCAGCAAAGATATCTGGGTCTGGATGACTCTTTGTGGGAAGGTTTTTAATTATAAATTCAACTTTTCCCATACATATAATTTATTACAATTTTCTATTTCTTGTGTATCAGGAATTACATTCTTCAAGGAACTCATCCACTTTACTGGCATCCAGTTGTTCACGACATCCCTTCATTACACTTTTATATCAGCGGGATCTGCAGAATTCTAGGGCTCATCCCTAACACTGGTTACTGTGTTTCCTCTCTTTTACTCTTAATCAGTTTACCTAGAGTCTATTAAAATTATTAATTTTCTCAAAGAACCAAATCTTAGCTTTGGTAATTTTCTGTATTGTTTGCTTACTATTTCATTGATTTTGGCCTTCCTCTTATTATTTTTCCCCTATTTATTTTAGATTTGCTTTGCATTTGTTCTTCTCACTCCTTACTGTATAATGTTGTCTTTGTTCTTAATTGTTTTTTATTTCAATATAATCATTTAGAGATTAAATTTCCCTCCAAACTCTGCTTTAGAAACATCCTCCACTTTTTATGTTTTGTTTTCATTTTCAGTTAGTTTGGAATATTTTCAAGTTTCCCTTTGTCATTTTTTTTTCCTTTGACCCAGGGGTTATTATGAAGTGTGGAGTTTATTTTCAAACTACTTGTGGTTTCTCCATGTATACCAACTGTTGGTTTGTAATTCAAATGTCGTGATAAGAGAACACAGTTTGTAAGATTTCCAACTTCCCAAAATTTAATAATGCTTATTTTATGGTCCAGTGTATGTTTCATCTCGTGAATGATCCATGAGCACTTGAAAGGAAGCTATGCTATTTTTAGTGGTAGTGTTCTATAATGTCAGTTAGATCGATTCCATTGATAGTGTCCTTCCAATGTTCTCCATCTTTATGCATGGCGAGCCTATTGTTATGTGAAATACTGAGAAAGATGTAGGGTTGCTGCCTTCGAGAGTGCATGTCATCTCTTTGTCCCTTAACTTCTGTGAGCTTTTCTTGTCATGTGGCGTGAAGTCTGCAATGAAGTGCACACACACATGTTTAGGATTGTTATGCCTTTCTGATAATCAATGTTTTTATTCGTAGTAAAGATGACCATTAGTTGGGAGTGTGAGATGCAGTCCGAGCACAAGCAAACGCTGTGTTAGTGAAGATCCCCAGTTCCCATGACGAGCTCTGAACAGCTGTGTCACCTCTGCTAGAGTCGGCATATTGTTCCGTCATTCTGTCTGGGTGGGGCAGAGGGAAATACAGGGAGAAAGGTTGCCACTGCTTTAACACATGGGTGTTGCTTTACAGCTTAAGAACTAAACCCTGGAGGGACACTTGAGTGGCTCAGTGGGTTGAGCAACTGACTCTTGATTTCAGCTCAGGCTATGATCTCAGGATCGAGATCGAGCCCTGCATGGGGCTCCATGCTCAGCAGGGAGTCTGCTTGAGGTTCCCTCTCTCCCTCTCTCTCTGTCCCTGCCCCTCTTAAAAAATAAGTCAACCCTGGAGTATAGCATTCTCAGATGCAGTGATGAGGGATTTTTTAAGTTCAGCCAGATCTTTGGAGAAAGAGACCTGGAGACCTAGAGTGTAGTTCTCAATCATAACCTCTGTGCTAAGATGAGTTGTAAGGTGAATATAATATAACTTGTTACTGATAACAAATTATTCACATTTCAAGTGAATTTGTAAATAATGACAGCCACACTGTAGTATCGTAACATACCATCATCTTCAGACCTTCCCGCTCCAGCCTGCTTTCTTCAGCTGGAATGTGTGGGGCAGAGCTGAGGTGAAGTTGTTGAGTGCAGCAACCCCCCTCCCACCCCGGCTCAGGCTGACTCACCTCTGCCCAAGCCCAGGGTGTGTTTGGAGGCTGGGGAGGAAGGAAGGAAGGGGGAGGTAGTGACATCAACGAACATGGAAACATCTTTTAAGAATTTGAGAAAAGATGTGAAAATACATTTAACACCAGCTCTGTGGTTAGCTTAATCAACAACATGCCACTTCTCCTGGGCTTTAGTTTCTGCATCCAAAAGTAGGTTGTTGTAGTGATCTTCTTTCAGATTAAACCTACCTCTGATATCTGTCACCTTATGGTTTCTTTTTAGCCTTGGAATCATGCCATTTATACATATTCAAAGGTTGATTATTTTTGGCCTATTTTTTTTTTCATTTCTTGGATTCCAATCCTATTCACATAACTAAAGAGATTCTATTTTTTGTAAAGAGATCCACATATAATCTTATGGTTTTGATCATATTATACATATAACTTTGCATCACGCATTTATCATTCAAAATTCCATCAGAAAGAACCAATAAATTCTTTATAACCTTCACTTTAATAATTGAATAATATTCTGTCTTGTGATTAAATAATAACATATTCAAATATTCCATTTCTATTGGACATTAGCACAATTTCCACTTTTTTTCCATGATAAATAACACCGAAATGAACCCTTTATGCAAAGAGCTCTGTCTGCCTTCCAGTTCCTGCTGGCCAGTTCTTCCAGAGGAAATGCCCAGAAGCCCTGCCTCAGAATCTGGATAGCTTTTCATATTAAGGTGGTCTGCAATTAACCTATTTCCCTCTCAAGTTGATGGACAAGAGTGTCCATTCTATGTTAGCCCCTGCCCCCTGGAAAGCTAGAGTCCTTACATCCTGGGTGTTCCTCCTTCTCAGATACATGGTGCAGGCTTCTCCTAAGAGTTGGCACTCCTGCTGACTTTGCCATGCGGGGACTTCCACACAGTTGTCTCAGGGAAAACTCTCATCCATTAAACTAAAGTACACATAGAACCCCAGTTTATCATTAAGGCTTCTGTCCCTTACACTGACCTCAAGAACTATTTGTCAATCTCCTAGGAGTTAGGACTGTGGAGATTCTTGATACTATCAAAGCCATTTCCCCCCCCCACAAGATGTTATGGTTCAACCAGCTACTAGCAGGAGCCCTGACACTCTCCTCTCCCTCAAATCTTCCATGACCTCTATTACTCTGAAATCATGTCAAGGAGACCATACAATGAGTTAGTATTAATCTATAGGTCTAAAGAGCCTTCTGTATTGCCGGTAGACATCATCTTTCTCCCAATAAAGCCAGGAGAACTTATGCATTTGCAATCCTGACCCTGCAGAACTCTGTAATAATCATTCATCCTTTGATCTATGTTACTGTCATCCATGAGCTCCAACCAGACTTGAGTGGTCAATTAGCCTTGTGTTTTTCCTAACTAAGATATGGACTCAGGCATTCATGTACCTGCTGTTCAAGGTAAATGGCCTTGAAGTACATTTTTTTTCCTCTTCTCAACTGAATTGATTATGAATCAAAGCAAAAATAAGTGTTATTATTTATTGAACTCCCCATTTGAAAAAAAAAACAAAACAGTCCCAAGATATGTTCTGGTATAAATCTGGAACTACAGATGACATAGAAAAATTGGGTAAGTAGGTTTCCTGGAATTTCCCAGTATGATGATTAAACATATGAACTTGCCAGTCAAACTTGTTGGTCATGTCTCAGCTCTTCTTTATAGAAAATATGATCTTTGGAAATTTGCATATCTCCTTTAAAGCCTTATTGTCCTCATTTGGAAAGGGAGAGTATAATCATAGTACTATTCCATGAGGAGTAATATGGGTTAAAATAGATGTAAAATCTTTAGCAAACTATCTGGCACATAATAATTTCAAAAACTTTTATCATTTATTTTCTTAAAAAAAATCTAACCTCCCAAAATATCAAAATTGACTAATCCAACAAGGGCATATCTAGACTGAATGCAAGTAGTGTTTCAACTCCTTATTTCATATATGTCAATGCTGAAAAAATATTAAAGAAAAAAATAAGGAAAATGACATTGTTACTATTAACCAAGTGCTGTGGCAATCCCCATCTCATTTTGCGGAAATGCTATCCTCACTGTATGACTATGGATATTGAAAAAGAACCAATGATCAAGTACATTAAACGTCAAGTTTCATCATCATTCCTGTACTTTTAAATAAAAATTAAAAAAAGAAACAGGAACTCTGCCTGATATAGTCGTTCAAAGCAGAGCTTAATCTAGATCTGGTTTCTTCAGATTTTCAAGTCCCACGTGCCTCAACTTCTGCAAGACCACTGCTGATACAGAGTGTCCTGAGTTTATGAAAGATTGGAGGAATTGTCTTAATGTGCTTCCATAATAAGCCTGCCCACTCTTCCCTCACAAGAGATGCTAAATATGGAGATCGTTCCAAAAAGGGAAAGAGAAGGCTTGGCTCCTTTGACTTGGTATCCACGTACTCCAGAGTAGCAGAGCTGAAGGTATTAACTCATTTGTAAAATGAGAGAGGCATAGTCTTTCAACAAATGGTGCTGGGAAATCTGAGTACTCTCATGGAGAATGAAGTCGAATTCTGGCCTCACACACCTCACACCAAATACAAAGGTAGTGCAACATTAATAATAGACCTAAATATAAGGGCTAAACCTGTAAAACTTTTAGGAGAAAACATAGGAGTAAATTCTTGTGACATTGAATTAAACAATGGTTTCTTAGATATGATAGCAAACACACAAGCAATGAAAGAAAAAGGAGACATGTTGGACTTCATTAAAATCAGACACACTTAAGCCCCAAAGGACAGGAAAATGAAAATACAGCCCACAGAATTGGAGAAAATATTTGCAAATCATACAGTCAATGAGGTACTTATATTAAAAACACATATTTTTACAAAGGCAAAGGGTCTTAAGAGATATTTTTCCATGAAAGATTTATAAATGGCCACCAAGCACATGGAATGATGCTCATCACTCATCATTAGGGAAATGAAAACCAAAACCACCATGAGTTACCATTTCCCACCCATTAGGATGGCTATAATCATAAAAACAAACAATACTAGGATCTGGAAAAATTGGAACCCTCATTCATTGGTGTCGTGGACATAAAATGGTGCCATCACTTTGGAAAGTAGGTTTGGCAGTTCTTCAAAATGTTAAACATAGAGTTACCATATGTCCCAGAAAGTCTACCTCTAGATATGGACCCAAGGGAAATGAAGATAGTGTCCACATAGGAACCTGCACATACATGTTTATAATAGCATTATTCACAAGAGCCAAAATGTGGAGACAACTCAAATGTCCATCAACTGATGAATGGATAAACAAAATGTGGTCCATCCTTACAATGTTTATTATTTGTTTATAGAAAGGAATGCAATACTGAGGTGTACTACAACATGGGAAAACATTATGCTAAGTGAAAGAATCCAGGCACAAAAGACTACATGTGGTATGATTCCATTCATTCAAGAAGTTCAAAGTACGCATATCCATAGAGAGAGAAAGAGTAGATTAGTGATTTCCACAGACTGGAGAGAGATGTAAAGAGAGTAAGTGCTAATGGGTATAAGGTGTTTTGGGGGCAATGAACAGGTTTTTATTTCTTTTATTTTTTTATTTTTTTAAAGATTTATTTATTTCAGAAAGAGAAAACATAAGCAGGAGGGGCAGAGGGAGAGGAAGATAGAATCTCAAGCAGACTCCACACTGAGCTTAGAGCAATGTGGGGCTTAATCTCACAACTCTGAGATCAGGACCTGAGCCGAAACCAACAGTTGGATGTTGAACTGACTGCACCACCCAGGCACTCTGAACGCGTTTTTAAACTAAGTAGTGGTGATGGTCACACAACCCTGTGGTGATAGTAAAATCACTGAAATGCACACTTTAACAAAAGGAATATTATGATACTTAAATATGTAAATTGTAACTCAATAAAGCCATTAAAAAATCCATATATGAGTTTGAGTATCAACATTGGAGAAATCAAACCTTAATCAGGTATGGGAACAGAGTTAAGAACGACACTTAGAACTGAGCAGCAATGGGCTAGGAATACATTGGGGTGGATAGGGAGATGACTAGCAAGGATAGAAGTAAGAGAGGAGGGTCCATGGCCTATGCCTTAAAAGCAGCTAAACTATGGGAGGTTCTAGTCATGTTGGGGTCAGCCCAGGGGTAATGGAAGTGTTAATCCCAATCAGTGGCTCACAGGTATGATCCAAGAACTCCTGAGAATCTCCAAGACACTTTTCATTGATCCATGAGGACAAAATGATTTTCATAATAAAACTAAGATGTCATTGGCTCTTTTCAGTCTCATTCTCTAATAAGCATACAGAGGAATTTTCCAGAAAGCTTTCTGTTGTGTTATGACATCATTGCTCTGGCAGTGAATGGAATGTGTGCTACCTTATTCTTGTATTTTAAACATTTCTCAGTTTTAATTTCTAATATGTTACCTTTTGATAGAGCATACACAAACTAAAGATCTTTGAGATCTTCAGTGATTTTTAAGAGTCAATGGAGTTCTAAGATGAAAACGTTTGAGAACTCCTGGTCTACCTCTGAACAATGGGTTGAGGTGGGGACTGGATGCTTTTACAACAAATGATGGTCCTGTGGGGATCGTGTGTGTGGACATCAATGGGCTATGTGTGGGCTATCCAGATTTCTGAGGCTCTATGGCACCACTCAGTCTTCAGTCTTAATTCAATCACAAACACTGAAGCCCTACGGATAATGAGGCTAACAAATATTGGTGCTAAATGTCAGAGATACAGAGGGAAATCAAACAGGCACAGTCAGTCTCTGCCTGTCTAGAGCTTAAACTCACAATCTTATCCTCTCTTCCCAGCTTTCTTGTTCTTCCTCCTAGGGAAAGTCTGGAGATTTTCATGGTCATGGTAAATTAACTTGTGCTCTTTCTCACAGAAGTGTTTCTGAGACCTCTCTCTCCATCCACAAGGGAAGACCCAGGTACACTCTAGCCATGCAGGTGGGATGTCAGGTTCCTACCCGTATTCTTGCACTAATGAAACTGTATGTTCCTGTGAGTTACTTCACTCAGTACCTGATACCATTAGGGGCAGAGACCTTTTGCTACTCAGAGTTGTATCCCCGATGCTTAGCACCATACCTTGTACTTCACGAATGCTCGATAAAGCTTTGGATTGAATAAACAAAACAGCGAATTGCCCCCCTACAGAACACAATCGTGGGGCTCTCAGACACTATAAATGAGTGTGAAAATGCTCTGGATCTCCTGCTAAGTGGCCAAGGACTGAATCCTAAACCAGCAGCCCTCAATCCAGACCTACCTGCTATGGAGACTGGACAGGTCTAGCGCCTGGGACAGCAGCACACCGAGAGCTCAGTGAAAGGTTGGCTTCATGCAAAGTGTCAACAGTTAGCCAACATAATGGACTGGGCTCACCAAAATCTCCTGCAGCTACTGCCGTCTGGCCACCTCCTGCTGGCTCCATGGTTTCGTTGTCTCAAATGCAAAGACTGGGGCAGACTCCATGACAACAGTACCGGTGCTTTGGGCGTGACTATAGGGATTTTATGTTTGACTCACAAGGAGTATCAGAGAACAATGCTTTGGTCCTGGAAGATGCCATCTGCATAATGAAGATAGATTGTCAGAAGTATCCAGAAAGAAGGATGCTGGAAGCATCTAGTTTTTGTGCCTTCCTCGCGCAAATTTAAAGAATAGTTAGAAAGCAGTAGTAGTTATGTTCTTGTTCAAGAAACAACTTATTTTTTTGAAGATTTGTTTACTTACTTTAGAGAGAGAAAGAGAGCACAGAAGAAGAGGCAGAAGGAGAGAATCTTTAAGCAGAGTCTGCGCCGAGTTCGGAGCCCAATGTGGGGCTTGATCCCACGACCTTGAGATCATGACCTGAGCCAAAATCAAGAGTCCGACACTTAACCGACTGCACCACCCAGGCGCCCCAAGAAACCACTTCTTGATAAATATTTCCACCAAGTTTCCTCAGGTTTCAAAAGCCCCCCGGGCAAGAAAGGGACCAGAGGAAATCACAGCAAAACAGCTCCTGAGTAGTTTCAGATGGCCCACCCTCCTCCGTTCTTTGCACAGGTCTTCTAACTGACGGGGCAGATCTGGAATCCTCCTGAAGAAATTAAACATAATTTAATTATAAACGCTGCCTGCCCTCCAGGTCTTTATGGAAGGTCCCTCCCCATGCAATCAGCATTATTTGGGGCATTATCTGGGCTAGAGAAAAGTCATTTTGCTCTCTATGTATTATAGGATTTAAAAATCTGTGGGACATACAAATGGCAAAAATAGCTTATTGAATGCTGGTAGCCTGCCTGTAAAAACACCTCACCATTTCTAAATAGGAAGTTTTAAAATCTCAATCTCAAAATTCTGGTTTTGCTGTCATTTGCTCACCATGGTCTTTTTGTTGTGTAGTGTTTTAGTTTAGGTGCTCTCTCTGCTGACAGAATACCACCGGCCCAGGGGCTGAAACAGTGGACAATGATTTCTCACAGCTCGAGAGGCTGACGTCCAGGATCTGGGTGCAGCCAATTCCATTCCCAGGGAGAGCTCCCTTCCTGGTTTCTCCCTGTGTCCTGAGTTGGCAGAGAGCCAACTTCCTCTCGGGTCTCTTCTCGTGAGGTCACTAATTCCATCAAGAGAGCTCCACCTTCATGAACTCACCAGCTCCCAAAGCCTCCATCTCCCAATACCATCACATTGGGGGTTAGGGTTTTAGAGGTATGGAGTCGTGTGGTCCATGACCTATGGAAGGAGGGACTGAAAAACAGGCAAGCAAAATAATTCGACATTACAGTTGCCATAGTGGAGACCTGTGTAAGGCATGTGCAAAACCTGTCCAAGGAATCCAGGAAGGCTTCTTGGAAGAGGGAACATTTTTCCTTGGGAACAATTGCCCAACAGACAGGCCAACAGAAGAGATTCCAGACGGAAGTAATGCAAGGGCTTGAGAGACCATGGCACGTTCAGGGAACTCCAGGTGAGTCCAGAGTGTGGGAGCACATGGTGCCCGGTGGAGGTAGTGAAAGATACTGCAGGACGGGAGCAGGCGCCATAACCCGGAGCACTGGGCTAATGGATTCCTACCTGAAGAGCCCCTGAAGAACTTTTGAACCAGGAAACGACAGTATAATTGTATGTTAACAAAGCTCTTTAATGTGGCAGCATGGAGAAAGGGTTGGAAGCCATTCTGAATGCCGGAGAAACTGCTAGAAGGATGACAGGATAGTTCTGAGTCTGAGACAGGTAGTGACAGCCGGGTGAAAACAAACACAAAACCAAAAACAGGGCAGTGAGTTAAATTTAAGCTTTAAATAAGTAACACATTCTTGGTATATAAGTGTGTCCATCCATGCAATACTTGGCAACGCTGACTTGCAGCCTGATGTTTTCTCCCTGTTCTTTTGTATTTCACTCTGGTGATAAATTGATCTGCCACCCTGACTTCTGATTAAGTGAATGCTCTAGATGAAAGGAAAGAAGCTTGTTGTACCCACGCCAGGTGGCATGCATTGCCACCAGCGAAAAGCACTTCTGAGAAGCCCCACGAGCATGCGGGCTGGCTGGAAGCTGTACAAGGTCAGGGTCCCAAGAGGCCAGCCCTCCAGAGCCTGCAGCCAGAAGCAGCTTGGCCATCCTGAAGTACCACGGGGGCAAGCACCCAGGGGACACAGGAGCAGTGACAGCCGGCAGAGCTCGGCATCCCCCAGTGCCAACCAAGACACCAGCTGCACTGCACCGGGAGGAAACTGGGGGGGTATGCACCCCACGCTGCGACTGCTCCCAGACTTCAGGTGACCCTGCCGGGCCTGCTCTTCATGTGTGGAAATTCTCAGACTGAATGGAAGAAATAGAGCTTGGCTCGGGGAACTTCCAAAGGCCACCCAGAAGTTTCCACAGAAAGCAAGGCAACATCTGGTTTGGTCCCGGGAACACATTTGCTGAACACAGACATGAGGCAGACGAGGGCCGGGGGCTGATCTTATTAGGTGTGGAGTGGAGCTCCGCATTTCTAGAATCCCTCGGACTCTGGCAAATTTGCAGTGGAATAAGCAAGAAAAGGAAATGATTTCTGTTGCCGTGAACGGTGGAAGACTATCCTGAGAGTTGACGGTGGGAATGATTCATGGAAGCCTGAGGCACAGGAAGGAGGCTCCTGAGGTATGGGTTTTGGTGCTGGTTCTCTCGCCAACCACCTCTGTGACCTTGGACTGGTCACTTAACCTCTCTGAACATCAGTTTCCTCCAACCTAAAATGTGGAGGTTGTCTTATGTCAGTGGATTTCAATTGGGTTCCGGGTTCCATGGAGCCTGAGGGTTCCTCCAGGAGCAGAGCATCAGGGGAGGCTGGGAGGCGGGGAGGCTGCCCCCCACCCCACCCCACCCCCGCACCTGCAGCCTCCGCTCAAGCCCCTCCTGCAGAGGAAGGACTCCGTGGTTGCAAGCTGTGGTTCCTTGTGGTTTTTTTTTTTTTTGTGGGAAAAGAAAGACAGTTTAACTGATAACGAAATATGTGGAAACCCTAGTCTGAGAGGTAAGAGCATCCTTCCAACAGTCTGTGATTTCGAGATCTTTTTTCTTTTTCCTCTTGCTCTTCCCTCTATCAACTAGAGCTTTCCATATTTCAATTAGACATTGAAGATGAAATGGGAACAAGGAGGTGACTTGGGGGGTTATGAAATTGAGGGCCACCGATTGCCAGTCGCCGCCGTGGATGGGGTGGTGGCGGCCGGAAGGTGCGGAGGCACTGTCATCTGCGTTGTGAGTTTCACACACTGAAAATGAAGTAGGAGCGCGAGGTGGCCAGGCCAGATCTGTGCCTGCAGCAGAGGCTGAGGGGAGGGGAAGATCTGGGGGGGTGAGCTGACCGAGGGGGTGCCGCAGGCAGCCGGGCAGCTCGGTTAAGATGAGGCGCCGGCATGTCCCAAACACAGGAAGGTGGTGGTGTCCCGCACAGAGTGGACGCTCCAGGGCGGACTCGAAGCCGGCAACATGCTAACGGGGACTCGGGGGCAGAAAGGCCCTCCCGCCATGCGCTCCTGAGCTTCCCAATGAGGCCCAGAGTCGAAGCACAGGTGACGAACCCCGCTGTATGGTAACGTGTGGGCCTACAGGGGATCGTAACCCCCCAACCGTCCGGGTTTCTGCCCCCCCCACCCGCGGAGGACCCGCGCTCTGCCCCCGGTAAGGCCAGCTCTGAGCACCGGCTTTCACACTCAGAGAACTGGTTTCTAGCTAGCTCCATCTGTGCCTTGCTAACATTGTCGCTGCGGGCCACAAGACACCTGCCTTCTCTGGGTATCCACTTCCTCATATAAAGTGGGGACATTGGATGATGACACGGGAATTATTACCATCATCCGTTCTCAGTTATGAGGGCCAAGTAGATAATGGATAAGAATGTGCTGTGAAAAGTGATAAAAGGGGGGGGGGCACCAAGGTGGCTCAGTTAAGTGCCCTACTCTTGATCTTAGCTCAGGTCTTAATCTCAGGGTCCTGAGGTCCTGCTTGAGATTCTCTCTCTCCCTCTGCTCCTCCCACCTTCCCTCTCTGAAAAGCAAGAAAGGAAGGAAGGAAGGAAGGAAGGAAGAAAGGAAGGAAGGAAGGAAGGAAAAGAAAGAAAGAAGAAAGAAAAAAAGAAAGAAAGAAAGAAAGAAAGAAAGAAAGAAAGAAAGAAAGAAAGAAAGAAAGAAAGGAAGGAAGGAAGGAAGGAAGAAAGAAAGAAAGAAAGAAAGAAAGAAAGAAAGAAAGAAAGAAAGAAAGAAAGAAAGAAAGAAAGGAAGGAAGGAAGGAAGGAAGGAAGGAAGGAAGGAAGGAAGGAAGAAAAAGAAAGAAAGAAAGAAAGAAAGAAAGAAAAAGAAAGAAAGAAAGAAAGGAAGGAAGGAAGGAAGGAAGGAAGGAAGGAAGGAAGGAAGAAAAAGAAAGAAAGAAAGAAAGAAAGAAAGAAAGAAAGAAAGAAAGAAAGAAAGAAAGAAAGAAAGAAAGAAAGAAAGAAAGAAAGAGAAAGAGAGAGAGAAAGAAAAAAATTACTGGAATTCCAACCTATGTTGGCTACCATCTAAACACTGCAGTATTCAGTACTTCTGGATGAACAAAATGTGCCATGGTACCTGTGTAAAAGCTAAGCATGCAGGACGGCTCAGCTCTATGATTTTTCTGGAGAAACCAAAATATGTGTCACATTTATAAAGAAGCTTTGCTTGGGAGCTCGATGCCTGCTCTGTTTCGGGTAGCAGGCAACCAAGGAAGTTGCTGAAAATTTTACATGAAATAATTCTGTGTGCTTTCAAACCAAAATGTTTCTGTTTTCATTTTAACTAATGACTTTTAAATGAATGACACAAGCTTAGGGACTAATAAAGATCGACCACAGAAGGGGAGAGGAGAAGCAGTTCAAACCTTACATTCTGCTGGAATTCATTTAAGCGTACAACGAGGAATGTCCGTGGGCAAGCCACCCACTAAAACAAACAAAGGCTCTCCTGAAATTAAAACACAACTAAAAGCAAAAGCATACCATTAAAAAAAAAATAATCCCTTTGGGTGAGACAAGTATTCTAAGCATCTGTTTCATTAAGAACAAAATGATTTAATATACTATCAAGAGATCCCTTTCCCCAAACTCATAAAAGGAGTCCATTGCTTTCTTGGGCATCTGTCTTGCTGTGTCTTATGGAGACCTGAACTAGAAACATATCCCCAAACAGGACATTTCCACACTGGCCGAAGCATTTCCATGTTTGCACAACTCAGCTCCTGCTCAGAATCATAGCTGTAATGAACTGAATGGGTCCTCGAAGAATATTTGTTAAATGAATGAATGAATGAACCAAGAGTGATCAAGAAGGATTCTTTTCCTCACTAGGAACCTTTGGTGTTGGTATTTCTATAGGAGAGAAGGCACTTCTCACAGGCGAACTGCTCCTGCTTTAAAAATCTAAGATCGAACTATTGTTATCGGAATAGCGACATTACAAATTTTCTTAGTCCCAGTGTTTTCCTACTGTTAAAAGGAAAATATGACTTTTCCACTCCAGACACAGCTCCACGTTTCCCAGAGCTTGTTTTCACACCCAGGTGTGCTGGACACAGGATGATGAGTGACATAAGAGAGAGATCCTTGATGGTGACCACTTCAGCCATGATAATTTCCCATGCATGCATGTTCTGTGGAGATGCTGGGTCCCTTTAGGATCTGCATGTTGTCTCCTCCTTAGGGGAAACCCAAAGAGCTCAATTCAGCTCACCCGTAGTCACGGTCAGGCCCCGCCGGATGGCCCCCTGCTCTGCAACGAGTCCAAATCCACTTGACTCCATCACACAGGCACACATACGTGGGTTTACACCCAAGAATATACACATATTGTCTTAGTGCATTCAGGCTTCCATGACGGAACACCACGAACAAGATGGCTCAAACAACAATCATGTATTTCTTGCAGAGACTGCAGAGTCCAAGATAAAGGTACCAACAGTGGCCGGAGTCCACTTCTTTTTCATAGATGTCTTCTTGCTGTGTCCTCCGCATGGCAGAGAAAGGACTAGGGGGCTCTCTGGGCTATGTCTCATAAGGACTCTAATCCCATTCAGGAGCGCTCCACCCTCATGACCTAATCACCTCCTCACGCCATCTTGTGGGGGTGAGTTTCCCACATATGAATGTTGAGTAGATACATTCAGTCTGTACCATGTAGTCTAAAGAAATAAATAAGTTACGTTGGCTTCACTCTTTAAAAACCTGAGGAAACATCAGAAAATATAAGTTTATTAATGTAGATAATGTCAAAACAAAATAGATAATGGGGAAATGCTTGGAGGAAATGTGTTTTCCTAGGATTCCTCTTAATTGCACAAAAGAAGCATTTCTCACAGAATAATGGCTAAGATATTCTTTGAACAATCTTAGCTTCAAACCACCATGTTTTGTGCTTTGAAAATAAGTTTGCTCAGAGATGAAAAAGACTCCAAGAATATAGAAGCTGCATCTTTGATTAGTCTATAAGATTATGTATTTGGTTTACACAATCACAAGCGATTGCTTTTTAACTATTCATATTTCACATTGCATACAGATCATGGGGTAAACACATCACAGCCCTGTCATACGGCCACTGTGAAGTCAGGTTTGTTCAGTCTAGAATAAGGGCTCTCAAGCTCACTCAGTTAGTAGAGCACTCAAAAGTCATAGACCCTTTGTAATACATCAGAGAGTGTTCATGCACACTTAATCCTATGACACAAATGTGACTGCCTCATGTGCAAGCAATAGGATATTTCAGTCATGATGATAGGAATAAAAAAAAGTATAATCATCTGGTCCTGAGTGTCTTAATTACTATGTTAGCTCTTCAGATTTTTTGTTATATATTGGATTTATTTGCAACAAAGCCTAAACAATTATTGGAGCAAACCTTAAAATAGAGAGAAAGCTCCTCATAAACTAACAATCTGAGTGTGCGTGTGAGTGTGCACATGTGTGACTGTGCATGAGTGTGCGCGTGTGTCCTGAGAGAGACATTGAGGAAGGGGGACTGGGAAAATGTAATTACTACTGAGGCACCTCTAGAGGCAGCTGGTAGAACTGCGGGTTGATCCCCATAGTGTGAAAAACATTGAGCCTGGTGATGGGTATTAAGGAGGGCACGTACTGCATGGAGCACTGGGTGTTATGTGCAAACAATGAATCATGGAACACTACATCAAAAACTAATGATGTAATGTATGGTGACTAACATAACATAATAAAAAATTATTTAAAAAAACATTGCTTAAGAAAATCTTATATGATTAAAAGTTTCTGAAATTCTAACAGGTGGGATAATTCCTTACTCTGGGCACAAGGTGCACCTGTCAGTACATGTGCTCTGCCCAGCCCCTCTAGGAGGGCACTGATCTGCTTTGATGGATCACCCACACTCACTCACCCAAAAGACCACATACAGGCCATGCTCTGCAGGAGCTTGTAATGGGACCAGGAAGACCAGATACTCAGAGGGGGATAGTCTCAGGGAGGGATGAATATTGGATAAAATTGTTGGTAGTTCAGAGAAACCATAGACTTAATGTACTATCTAGAGATCCCATCCTGCCAAACTGATAAAAAGGAGTAGTGACCATAAATCTTAAAGGGTTGGCTGTTTGGGGAAGGGAGGGGGAGTCCGTGCTGGTGTAGACAACAGCACCGAGCAAAGGCTGACCTCAAAGCTGGACATGGTCTGCCTGCTGCTGATTCAGTGAGTGACCCTTTCTGACCAAGGAACTCGACCAGATCCACAAGGGAGTAGCTGTTTCATGCACGCAAGACGCCTTGTGCAAACGGACCTGAGTAGGGCATTCAAAAGTCACACAACTTTTAATTCAATGATGTGTAGATGCAGTATTGAACAACCTCACACCCTGATGCCATAAACTTTCACTGAGGGATTGTTTTGGTTGTGACAGAAAACACAAATCGCTGGCTTAAGTGAAACAGAGTCTAACCTTGAAGTAAGTTTGAGCCAGGGGCTCGGGGCATTACCAGGGCTGGCGCGTCTTCACCTCTGAACCTGCTGTCCTCTGTGTTCAGTTCATTCTCCGTTCCTATGCAAAAGCACGATGCTTAGGAAGAGTAGAACTAAAACCTCCTTCTAGTGGCCTCCACACAAGTGTTGGACTCCATGAGGTTTGGATCCTGCTGTATCACATTCCATAATAATCCTTGCTGCCCATGAGGGGATCTCTGCCCTGACTGCTGCCGGACTCTGCTCCATCACGGTCATCTGCTTCTGCAAGGTCCCTCACTGTTGATCCCTGCTCACTGCATGGCTCCTGGCCAACAGGAGTCTCATCACTCCTGAAAACAACACTGAACATCAGGCGCCCGCCTTTGACCTTTCTCTCGGAGGGGACGGAGCCCCACTCTCCAGCGGGGAAATGTGATGCGCTAGAGCATGCAGGTGGAGGTGAGTGGGGTCAGGTAGCCACTTACTGACTTGTGATGGGTAACTTTGCCACTCACCGAATGGGAAGGGCTGAAAAGAAAGAG